>NC_056750.1:181424230-181484230 GCF_019279795.1 Protopterus annectens | reverse complement strand
CACACACACACACACACACACACTTTTTTTCATTTTCATTTCATTTATTTTTATTTTACACTTGCTAAACAGCAAAAATGCTGCTTAGCAAATGTAAAATAATGGCTTGATTTTCTTTATTTATTTATTTTTTACATTTTACACTCGCTAAACAGCAGAAGCACTGCTTAGCGAGTGTAAAGTAATGGTGACCATTAGGTTTTTCTGTCCGAGCTCCACGGTCACATAATATGCTGCCGTGAAGTGATGGACTCATTTTTGAGCGGGCATTACTTCTGTATTAATACCCTGCTAGAGAATGTTCCTTCTCCAATCAGGATGCGATCTATGGATTGCCCATTTCTAAATATAAATATACATTATATATATATATATATATATATATATATATATATATATATATATATAGATAGATATATATATGGTTAGCATGCATTTCACTACATTGTCATTCATTAGGTGATACAACAACAAAAAGTTTTCATCACAAATTACTTTAGCAAGTCAGGATTCCTTGAAAGAATCAATATGAAAAGCAGAACATGCCATTTCATGACACATGGTAACGCTTGCTTTATAGATTTGCAAGTTTTCGATTCATTGAGTAATTCTGTTGCACTTTGATCTGGTGAATGAGTGTGCATTGACTATATTTTGGATACTATATACATACATATGCACTTTAGGTATATATGCTGCAACATAACATGATGGCACCACTGCAAGTGCCTAGCAGGAGATGTCAATAGTAACTGGTAGGACAGCCAGGCATACACGGATTCAGACTATATGAAATATCTGATCATTTCTTGCTACAGCAGTGGGGATATGGGAGAAGCAACATTTGTGATTGGGTCACTTTAAGACAATCTACCATAGTTTATATTTAATTGATGACAACTAGAGGAAGGTTCATATTTAAGCTGGTTTTGCTGTAAAAATGGTAGAAATCAGACCTACTGGTCTGTTAGCTTTAAAAAGAGGCGCATAATAAGAAAACCAACAACTCTAACCAATGGGAATTCTGGTGAAAGAGACTGTATGTTAATTTAAATGCAGTATATTTTAACTGTTGCTAACCATCAGGTTTGCTTCGGTTTATAATCTGGTCTGTTTACTAGGACAAGACTTGGCAGAAAAGTCTTGCAGCCCTATATAATTGTATAAGTGTAATGCAAGCTTGAAACCCTGTATATTGATTTGATCATGACTATGTGCCAGTGCAAATGCTGCAGAAAGAGAGGATGGGAGAGAAAGGGGGGCTAGAGAGAGAGACAAAAAGAGGATTTGCATTTAACTCTTGACTCGTTTGCTAAAATGTGAAATCAAGTGTAAACTGCTTAGGAATCTTGTAGCACTGTACCAGTTAGCCAAATGAAGTGTGTCAGTGATGATTGCGTGTCTTAAAACTGTGCTGCATAAGAGAAGTTTCTAAATTATTGAATGCTTTCCACTTGTCACTATATTTCAGTTCCTGTTGGCAAAGACTTGTCAGTTTTTCTGCTGAAATACAGTGCTTATTGTAATAGAGGACTGTTATGTTTGCTGCCTTTACTTACTACTCTCTCTCTCTCTCTCTGTATATATATATATATATATATATATATATATATATATATATATATATATAAACATACATGTATAAACACTTGAATAAGAAATATAGATAGTTGTGCTATATTTATTTACGTCCGTAGTCTTGAATAAATATAAAGGTCCAGATTCTTGAATGCCTACACATTGCATTAACGACTTGTGCATAATGAGCAGGCGTGACCATGCTAATCTGTATTCATTAAACAACTCTGCACATCAACCCCAGCTTTGAGAAATGACAAATGGAAGAATATGCTAATGAAGTCATCTTCTTCTTTCAGCTGCTCCCATTAGGGGGTCACCACAGCGAATTATCTGTTTCCATTTCTTCCTGTCCTCTGCATCTTGCTCTGTCACACCAACCACCTGCATGTCCTCTCTCACCACATCCATAAACTTTATCTTAGGCCTTCCTCTTTTCCTGTTACCTGGCAGCTTCATCCTTAGCATATTTTTCCCAATATACTCAGCATCCCTCCTCAGCACATGTCCAAACCAACGTAATCTTGCCTCTCTGGCTTTATCTCCAAACCTTCCAAACTGGGCTGACCCTCTAATATACTTATTCCTAATCCTGTCCACCCTCGTCACACCCAGTGCAAATCTTAACATCTTTAACTCTGCCACATCCAGCTTGGACTCCTGCCATTTTGTCAATGCCACTGTCTCAACATAGCTGGTCTCACTACCCTCTTGGAGACCTTCCCTTTCACTCTTACTGGTACTCATCTGTCACAAATCACTCCTGACACTTTTCTCCACCCATTCCATCCTGCATGTACTCTCTTCTTCACCTCTCTTCCATACTCACCATTGGCATATGTAGGTAAATTGCATGCTAATACTAATGAATTTATTTTATTTATTTATTTTACATTTGCTTAACAGGAAAGTCCAACTGGACAAAATGTCTTTTTTCAGTGGATGCCCAGGGAGAAAAGCTTCAGATTTGTAAATAACCGTAACAGGCACATGCAATGTACAGATACAAATATTGATTCAATCTCAGATACAATTACAAAATTAAAATACATGTTATACATTTCACTGATACAATCATATAGTCTAGATAGGATACAAAGAATAACAGTACTGTGATTGCAGGTAGAAGACAAGCAAGTTAAGTACACATATACTTAGTAAGGGTATACTATTCAAATTAAAAAGTAACAGGCTGTGTTTCTTTAGCTGCCTTAAGACAACTATTTCCTAACCAGGGTTGGTGCAAGAGCAGGTCGATGATTCTGATAGATGTGATCTGAGAAGTTTTTCAAAGTTGGAAGTGTTAGTAGTTGTTCTGATATTTAATGGCAAGAAATTCCAAGTTTTGGCTATGTAGTTGGAGGAAAGGTAAACTCCAGCTGCATTATTAGGTTTGGATATATTTAGGAAGGATTTGTTAATGGAACACAATACCCTGTTATTAGAGTAGTGTATTAGTAGATTTTGAAGTGCTGGTGTTTTTTCTGGCTGATTTAGTAGTCAATGAGCGAAGTGAGTTGGTTATAAGAAAGTAGATTTGGCCAGGATTGTTGTTTTAAAGCCAAACAGTGACAGGATCTGAAATTTATTACTGTGGCAAACTTTACAATTTTATTATAGCATGTTTAGTTTTTTGTGAACTTGTTTATGGTCTGCGATATGTGTATGTCAAATTTTATATCATGGTCAATGAACACTCCAAGTAATTTTGCTTGTCAAACTGGAGAAATAATTGTATGGTTTAATGATGAGATCTTGAATGGTATGTGGGGGTCTGCAGCTGTAGTTCACTAGAAGAGCATGAGTTTTGTTTTGGTAGGGTTAAGTATAAGTTGTGCATTGCTTAGCCAAGATTCCACAGCATTAAATGACTGCTGGGTGATTTTTTGGAGTTTTTGTAGTGTTGCGGTGGCACAAATCAGGATGGAATCATCCGCATATTGAACTACAGAGACAAGTGAGGTGGCAGTATGAAGACTGTTAGTTAAGATAATAAAAAGGAGAGGGCCCAGAATAGATCCCTGTGGAACTCCTAAGGTTACAGGAGTAATGGAGAGAGATTATGTTACCATTTTACATCTTGCTGGCGTCTAGTTAGATATTGCAGGAACCAAGTAAGTGCAGAATGGCTATGTTTAAGTTCTGAGAGTGTAGTTAAGAGTTCAGAATGGGAGGCAGTATTAGAAGCTTTTTAACAAATCAAGAAAGATGGAGCACACTAAATTGCCATCATTACAATGGTGGTTAATAATATTAGTAAAGTTAACAAGGGTGGTGGTAGTGCTATGATTAGGACAGAAACCATGTTGAGTGTTAGATAGTAGATTGTTGGTTATTAGATAGTTCAAGATTGGTGTATGAATGTACCTCTCAAGTATTCTTGATAATGGAACCATGGAGGTTAATGTGGTCAGAAGGATTTTGAGAGTTGCAGGAATGTCCACATTAAAGCCACCCATTATAATTGTTTCCTGAGGGAGGGTTATTGCTGTCCAATTTAGGATGTATTCTAGAGTAGTCAGATTGTTCTCAAGTGGGATGTAGGCTCTCATATATTCAGATGTTTCTTTGGATTAATTGATTGTTTAGTAAACAATATTTTATTGTTGTTAAAGTTTGAATTGTTAGATCTAAAGTTTCTAAACTGAGATTGTTTTTGTAAAGAAAAACAATTCCACCACCTCTTTTCTGTTGTCTATCTAGCCTATGTATGTTGTAATCTGGGGGAAGTATTTCTTTGTTAGAGATGTCTTCTTCTATCTAGGTTTCCATTATAAGGGCTATGTCTGGAGTATACAGATCACGGGTGGCATGCAATTCTCAAATTTTGTTTATGATGCTCCTGTGATTTATATTAAGTAGTTGTAAGTCCTTACCTTTTCTGGGGGAGTTAACAGTTGTTGGGAATGGGTTGGGGTGTGAAGATCTAGATGGGTTGGATTTATTCTGGGGCCAGGGATTAGGTGAATTTCCCCACTAAGTACAAGCTGCAATGCAATGTGAATGATAACGTTTAAGTATTTTGATATAAACTTATCATATTTCTATGTAACATTGGGGTAAGATTGTTGTGTGATTAAGGTAAATGTTGTATGGTTTATGTTTCTGGGATTATAGATAGCTGGTACTATTATTAGATTTTTATGTTTTAATTGTAATGGGTCTGAGAAGGGGTAGTATACATAGATTGTGTGTTGCTAAGTTCTATATGATAAGAAGTTATATGAGCTGTAATAGATAGAAATAGTAGGCTTGATGGGTATAAAATTATCATATTTCTTACTACTAATGTTTCAGATATGTCTAAGTTAAAGTAATAATGTTATGGGTGGGTAGGAATAATTGCTAGTTGTAACTGAGTTTTGATATATGGGGGATTTAAAACTATTCTTTTGTCTGGTTATGATTTATTACACTAAAAGTTGTAAAGTAGCAAATAGTTAAGCAGGTGGAGTGTGATATATGGGAGTTACTATGATATGGTTTAACTGGATAATTGGAATGATATAAATCAGGATTTATTTTTGCTGTGATAGGATTGCTTTACTTTGGGGAGTGACTATTTGGGAATAAGTTTAGGCATAGCAGGAGTATATGGGAAATGGGGGTAGGGTAGGGGAGTGGAGATAGCCAAAGTGAAGGAGAGGGCAAACGGAGCAGGTAGAACCAGTCAGTGTGCTTGTAACCAGAAAAAGCAATCAATAAAATGGTCTGAGTTAAAGGTAGGTAGGAAGTTAAAGGAACTGTAGTAATTTGGTAATTTTTATTTTTAAAGCAAGTAGATTTTATTTATTTGTAAAGAACACTCTGGGGAAATTGTAACAAACTTCAATAATCACAAAACAGCTATACGGTAATTTTGTTTTTTTCAGTATTATACTCTAGCAACGGCTATAAGCAGAAAACTAAAGCTATAGGTAATTAAGCCTATTATTTTACCCAACAACTAAGGGGAGACAAATACACTTAGAGCTTATTTATCAGATTATGGAGTGGGGTAAACAAAACAGAAACTGCTTGATATCGTTCCTGGTAGTGTGCTTTCCAAATACCATAATAACAAGTCATTTAAGTAATCAGAGTCTTGGCCATGGCCTACATTGATTTGTTGATGCTCTAAGTTTCATTCTTCCAGCACTTTACTGTTTCTGGTCACTTGAGTGGGTCACCAAACACAGTTAAAAGAAATTAGAGCTGAAATACTGGATATTTTTAGGGACAGTTGCTAGAGTTAGTGTACTGTAAAGAAAATGTATAGAATGAATATGTATGCTGATACTTACACTTGTAAAAGTTCTATTTAAACAAAAACCTTTCCTCACTTATTCTAAGCACCTCTCGTGGCAGCTATGGCATAATACATTATACTCATGTAAACTCTTAACAGTATTTAAGTAAAAGGAACAACCAAGCCATGTAGTAAAATAGAGAGATATACATACAGATACAATTAGGAAGCTTAAATACTCAATGCAATTCTTATGGGAGCTATGCTACAATATGATATACTTATGGAAATGCTGTCAGTATTACATAAAATAAATAATCAGAGAGAAATACCTTTCAGAAAAATAAAGAGAATTTAAACATACAGAATCAATTAAAAGCTAATGAAGCAATTCAACGTGGAGGAAGCAATTCAGGAAAGTATACAGCATGTGTGTACATGCCACATGCCCTTTAGCTCTCAGTTCCAATACTCTTTAGAATACAGGTACAAGGACACTTAGAAATAAATGTTTGGGGTTGCAGCTATCATTAATCTGTATGTGCAATAGACTTCAATACAAGGTGCTGCTGCTTCCAGACTAAGGTAAATGATGAACCTGTGAAGAATAGAAAAATGAGTACCCCCCCAATGCAAGAATTGGAAATCACTAAGATTAAACATGGCTCAAATGTACAGAAATGTCAGCTGTAACTCGTGAGTGATATAGGCAACATAAAGAATAATACACTACAAGGAATACAACACTGCCCCAATACTTACAACTCTGAACAACGTTTTATAAAATATATCTCTGTTTTCCCAACCTCTCTCTCTCTCTGAATATGTGTATATATATATATATATATATATATATATATATATATATATATATATATATGTATATATATATATATATATATATATATGTATATGGGACTAGGACACATGCTTGACTAGCATTTGTCCGAATCACAAAACATCGAACACATATACACGAAAGTGCTTAACATCGAAAAGCACTTCCGTGTATGTGTAGTTCAGAAAAATAATAAATCTACATTTCTGCACCCCCCCCCACCCCTCCACTTTAATATTCTCACTCTAAGATCGCACTACAGTGGGGAAAAGGGAATTTTCCCTTACCCGCACTGTAGTCCGACAGGTACACTTACACAGAAGCGCTTGTCGATGTTAAGCGCCTTCGTGTATGTGTGTTCAGTGTTTTGTGATTCGGACATATGCTAGTCAAGCATGTGTCCAGATCCCATACATATATATATATATATATATATATATATATATATATATATACATATGTGTGTGTGTGTGTCTGTATACATAAACTGCATACCAGAGGCATGAGTAACAGACAACTTTTGGGTGTCTTTCACCTCTGCACCAACACTCAGCACAACACCTAGAAAACTCAAGGTAATGAACTGGCCAGAAAAAAATATGGATTTATGTAAACATCCATTAAAAATGTGTACATCTAAGACATTACTTTAAACTCCTAAGACCCCTCCCCCAAATGTAGATAAGAATAAAGAAATGTGTTCGTCTAGAATATATAACAGCATTACCAATGACTGAAGTATATGAAATGGAAACTGCAAGTAAACATTTGATATTTATTTTCCGAAATCTGTTAACAATGCTATGATTATATGGACAGAAAAAAAACTTCTGTATGTGATACAAGTCAGTGATCGATTTGGAATAGTGCTAACCTCCCCCCTTACATGAAGAAATTTGCAAACTGTAGACAGCACAAAGATAAGTATTGAAAATCAAAAGAACTGCTATGAAACAATCATTCTCCCACCCAACACTACTAAACACAAATATTTATGTTACGCATATACAACAGGCTTACTGCACTATTATTAGCTAAAATGTAACTTTGACAATAACAACTTCTAATATGAAAGTTCCGAAATGTGTTAACATCTTCAGAAAAGTGTTGCTATAAAGTCATGTAAAATTAAATGTGGATCATCCCAGTGACATCTGCTATACCTTCTATACCAACACAATTGTGCAAATTGCAGACATCACTCAATTTTCTCTGAAAAATAAAAACAGCATAACTGTACAACTATAACTTGTAAAGAACCATCACATATCTTGAAAGGATTTGTTGTAAAACTCACCAACAGTAATGGATTTGCAGAAGTCAAATAGCAGTATCTGAATTTGGTGAATCCCTGTTATGAAATAAGTTCCTTAGCCCCAGGTTATCCTCATATAGTAAATAAAGAATGGACGGTGCGGAAATAAAACTGATAAGTAAAGCGCAAGCACCAAAGTCCCAGCACCAGTACCAAAATTAGGGCTGTAAGCTGTAAGTAGTAGACCACCACATGAGAAGTAATCCAAAAGTAGCAGCAACAGTTTAATGGTAATCCAAAATCAGCAGCAACAGTTTATTGTACGTAGAAACAAATACACCTCACGTTTCGTCCAAAACTTCATCAGAATGACAACACACCACAAAATAACATTTAAATACTCTAATTAAATGCAAACTATCCAATAAAAATCATGTGTCATGAATATATTAATTAGTTAAACAACATTTAATCTCAAACTCATAAATAATCGTGTTAAAAGTGTTGAAATCTTTAAAATCAATACAACTTTGTTTGTATAATACACATGAAATCCATATAAATGCATTAAAAATATGAATTTATTTAAATATATTAAATAAATGAATAAAAATGTTGTTTGTGTAAATACTAGTGTGTATTGTAATATTAACTGATCATATAATGCCCTCTAGTGGAGAAGAATAATAGTGGACTTAAATGACTTGAAAAACCTTTTATGTAAAATTTTCTTAAAAAATGTTTTAAAATATGGGGGGCTATTGACTGCAAATTACACATTGAAATTTAAAGTTTCGCTGATCTCATTTTCAATACAGGTGCCAAAGTAATCATGTCATTAATACCTGGGAATTTATTTGACTCTAAAACAATTTGCCAATATAATTCCCTGTATGCAACCAAAGTTTCCCAACAACCTCCCCTAGGATCTTGTGGTACAACTTCTAAGACAAAAAAGTTAAAATAAGCCCCATCACAGACCAAGGTGTGCTTAAATAAAGAGTTTGTGTCACGCTTGGTCCTAATATCGTACAGGTGCTCATAAATTCTCTGTTTCATTTTTCTTTCGCTTTTGCCAACATAGAATGCTTCACATTTTCCACATAATGCAATATATATAATACCCTTGGTATTACAGTTTGCAAAAGAATCTAAGGTAAGTGTCTTTTTATGGGCTACCAAAAAATATGTGCTACCAGTCTTCAAATTCTTACAGTACCCACAAGCTCCACATTTGAAGACACCATGTTTTTTTCTTTTTGTTCTCCTCAACTCTCTTTGAGTTACTAACCTTTTCTAAGATTCCTTTGATGTTACAACCCCTTTTGTAAGTGTATTTAATTTCTTTGTCAAAGATGTATCCCAAATCAGATACTTTTGCAAAGTTATTCCATTCCCTGTCTACAATCTTTCTAACCTTACTAGCCTGTCCGTCATAGGTTAAAATAAGGCCCGAGGGATATCCCTCGTTAGGAGTGTTGTTTTTAATGGTCGTAACATTGATTTCATTAAAATCCTTACCTAATATAGGTGCAAATCTACCCTTTCTTCCTTCAACAACCTCCTGCAATGTCTGGTCGATCAATTCTATAGGGTAACCCCTATCCAAAAACATAGACTTCAAATATTCACATTCATTTGTGAACAAAAGATCATCCGAAGTCATTCTACTTATTCTCACTACTTGTCCTTTTAAAACACTTCTTTTCTGGTAGAATGGGTGAGAACTTGAAAAGTGTAAGTAGGTGTTGGAAAAGGTTTTCTTCCTATACACACTTGACACAAAACCCTGGCCATTTTTCTCCAAATATACATCTAAATAGTTTACCTTAGTTGTGGTGAAATACTTAGTAAATTTTAGGAAGTTTGTAGTGCTGTTTAGGTAATCAACAAAGACCTCAAACTCGTCTGAAGTGCCCTTCCACAGAAAACATAAATCATCCAGGAACCTAACATATAATGTCCACTTATTTTCAAACCTGGGTATCAAAACATATTTGTTCTCCCAATAAGCCATAATAATGTTTGCATAAGTAGGTGCACAATGTGCTCCCATCGCCACCCCCTTGGTTTGCCTGTAGTATTCTCCCTCAAAAAATAAAAAATTGTTTTTCAATACTATTTCCATTAAGGTTAAAATAGTTCTAAATTCATTGTGGAAAATTCTTTTGAGGGGTAATAACATTTCTTCGAACCAGGCTAAACCAGTGTCATGACGTATGCTGGTGAACAAATCAACAACATCAAGTGTACCAAAACCAGTGGTCTCACCATACAAATGGGATTTTATTTTACTAAGAAAATGCCAAGAATCCTTTAAAATATTTTCATTCTCATCTACTATATGCTTAATTTTAAAATCTATGTACTTGGCAAGAGATGCTGTAACTGATCCATCCGCAGCAACAATAAGTCTAAGGGGAGGGTCCATGTAGTCTTTGTGCACCTTTGGGATTCCAAAAATAGTTGGAATCCTAGGCTTCTCCACATACAAATATTTGTAGGTCTTTAAATCAATCAAACCATCAAACAGTAGGTCATTCATTAAAACATGTATTCTCTGGTACGCAACATTAATCTCATTAATGGAAGTAACACTATACTTTTCTACATCATTTAATAAATTCAACATCTTTCCTTCATACATGTTTCGGTCCATAAAAACCACCCCTCCACCCTTATCTGGTTTCATAACACGAACCTCTTTGTCGTTACTCAAAGTCGCTAGAATGTCCTCTTCACATTTAGTAAGATTAGGACATGTGTAGTCTTTTCTCAAACCATTTCTCAATTCTCTTTCTAGTGATATTTCAAAGTTCTTTAATTGAGGGTGCAGGGGTGGGTTGAAATTACTCTTACGTACTAGTTCATTTGTAACCAGTGTCAATGGCTGTCCTTTGAAAAATAATTCCAAGTTTTTCTTCCTAATAAACATTTTAATATCTACAAGCAACCTGAAAATATTTGTTTTACGTTGTGGAATAAAACCAAAACCTTTTGAAAATAAGTCAAAGTAAACTTTAGTAAGTGTAATGTGCGAGTAGTTAAAAATGTTAAAATTGTCATAAGTAAATTTATTCCCATCATTTGTAATGTGCTCTAAAGGTCCAGATGTTTGTCCCTCCAAGACGGGTAACCCCCCTTCCTCCTGTAGTTTTTTGAATTGTAGTTAACAGGGTTTTTGTACATTAGTCTCTCTGACCTACGTAATGGGGGAAATTCTTCATTGTCCACTTCATTTACATTTTGCACATCCAGTTCGTCCACGGGTAGACCATCATTAACTCTATCAAAATTGTTTAACAACTGTTTGCCCCAAGACCTAGGTTTGGGGTAATGGGTGTGTGTTTTGTATTCATGTATGTCTCTGTCTATTTTGGAAAATTTTCTATTCTGAACTTCTTTACAATACTTCTCTACATCTTTTTATAAATTCCTGTAATGGCATCTCTGTTCAGAAATAGAGAACATAAGATCATTAACTATAGCTATGTTTGTTTCATCTATAATACTGTATAATTTCTCCATTTCATGTTCATTATTTACAATAATAGCACGCATAATAGAGAAACCACAGTCATCAAATATTTGAATCAAATTGTTGTGAAAGTCAGTGCCTTCATAAACATTGTTAGGGTATTTGGTGACTCTTAACCCTTTAGGGACAATCTTTAAACCAATACAATGTTTTAAATAAGCATTGTCCATCTCCAACATTTTGTACTTATTGAGATAAAAATACAAGTCATCCAAGGTTTCTTTAAATGAACCAACTGCTTTTTTTGACGTTTTTCCATTAACAAAGTCAAACTTAGTGTTCACTAAATCTTTAAACAACTGTTCAGTACCTTGTGATGCTCTCGGTGCATGAATGGAATCATTAAGTCCTGTGTCAACTCAGGGTGGTCGGCCTGTGTGTCTCTCTCTAGTCTCGTTGAAAGAAAAATGCGGTAATTCTTTTAAAATATCCATGTCCGAGTTGGCGCTCGCATTAGCTCCATTTCCAACCCGCTCTTGCTCCCTTGGCGTCCCTTCGTTCGAAGCTGACCGCCTAAGGGCTTCCTGGTTCCCTGGTAGAGAGAGATTGGTGCACGCCGTCACAATAGATTGACTCAAAGGAGTCAACAAACACACTAACTGCGTAAGCTGTCCAATAAGCTTACGCAGTTCTCCAGTTTCACTTTTCCTGCCCTCAATGTCTGAGGCACTGTTCGCTGAGAGCTCCATAAGAAGTACTAGTAAATAAAGAATGGACGGTGCAGAAATAAAACTGATAAGTAAAGCGCAAGCACCAAAGTCCCAGCACCAGTACCAAAATTAGGGCTGTAAGCTGTAAGTAGTAGACCACCACACGAGAAGTAATCCAAAAGTAGCAGCAACAGTTTAATGGTAATCCAAAATCAGCAGCAACAGTTTATTGTACGTAGAAACAAATACACCTCACGTTTCGTCCAAAACTTCATCAGAATGACAACACACCACAAAATAACATTTAAATACTCTAATTAAATTCAAACTAACCAATAAAAAAGGCAATATAAAGAATAATACACTACAAGGAATACAACACTGCCCCAATACTTACAACTCTGAACAACGTTTTATAAAATATATCTCTGTTTTCCCAACCTCTCTCTCTCTCTCTCTGAATATGTATATATATATATATATATATATATATATATATATATGTATATGGGACTAGGACACATGCTTGACTAGCATTTGTCCGAATCACAAAACATCGAACACATATACACGAAAGTGCTTAACATCGAAAAGCACTTCCATGTATGTGTAGTTCAGAAAAATAATAAATCTACATTTCTGCACCCCCCCCCACCCCTCCACTTTAATATTCTCACTCTAAGATCGCACTACAGTGGGGAAAAGGGAATTTTCCCTTACCTGCACTGTAGTCCGACAGGTACACTTACACAGAAGCACTTGTCGATGTTAAGCGCCTTCGTGTATGTGTGTTCGGTGTTTTGTCATTCGGACATATGCTAGTCAAGCATGTGTCCAGATCCCATACATATATATATATATATATATATATATATATATATATATATATATATATGTGTGTGTGTGTGTGTGTGTCTGTATACATAAACTGCATACCAGAGGCATGAGTAGCAGACAACTTTTGGGTGTCTTTCACCTCTGCACCAACATTCAGCACAACATCTAGAAAACTCAAGGTAATGAACTGGCCAGAAAAAAATATGGATTTATGTAAGCATCCATTAAAAATGTGTACATCTAAGACATTACTTTAAACTCCTAAGACCCCTCCCCCAAATGTAGATAAGAATAAAGAAATGTGTTTGTCTAGAATATATAACAGCATTACCAATGACTGAAGTATATGAAATGGAAACTGCAAATAAACATTTGATATTTATTTTCCGAAATCTGTTAACAATGCTATGATTATATGGACAGGAAAAAAAACTTCTGTATGTGATACAAGTCAGTGATCGATTTGGAATAGTGCTAACCTCCCCCCTTACATGAAGAAATTTGCAAATTGCAGACAGCACAAAGATAAGTATTGAAAATCAAAAGAACTGCTATGAAACAATCATTCTCCCACCCAACACTACTAAACACAAATGTTTATGTTACGCATATACAACAGGCTTACTGCACTATTATTAGCTAAAATGTAACTTTGACAATAACAACTTCTAATATGAAAGTTCCGAAATGTGTTAACATCTTCAGAGAAGTGTTGCTATAAAGTCATGTAAAATTAAATGTGGATCATCCCAGTGACATCTGCTATACCTTCTATACCAACACAATTGTGCAAATTGCAGACATCACTCAATTTTCTCTGAAAAATAAAAACAGCATAACTGTATAACTATAACTTGTAAAGAACCATCACATATCTTGAAAGGATTTGTTGTAAAACTCATCAACAGTAATGGATTTGCAGAAGTCAAATAGCAGTATCTGAATTTGGTGAATCCCTGTTATGAAATAAGTTCCTTAGCCCCAGGTTATCCTCATATGGTGTAGATTAACCCTTCAGAACTTCATGAATATGCAAATCAGGTATCATCTCATTATAACACATTAATAACTCAAACTCATTGAAGAACTCGGCAAATAAACATAGTGTGACAGCCAGCATGATGCTGTGCACATGCCCTGGAAGTACAAGAGCGAGTATTTAGAAACGGGGCTTGCAAGTGTGAATCATTAGGAGTATTGCATAGGTAATTAAGTGTTTTCACACTCCTCCCACTTCAATGTACACATACAGAGGGTCTGTCAGGGAGCATACTGTTACAAAAATGTTTCAGATTACATTGCCTTAGGGGATAAACTTTATAACACAATTGTGTATATATGCTTAAGAGGTAAATGGGTCTCTGAGTACAAAGTGTGTGTAATATATGAAGTACATGAAAATGAAACACAAATTTTTTTGCAATAAATGCAAATCATAATGCAATCACTTTACAAGTGCATTAAAAGACAGTATTATTCAGAGTGCATAAATGTATTCTTACTGTGACATGATTTCTTGGGCTAACTGTTACAAGTATCACATTCATCTTGATATCTACTAAGAAATGGCAAAGGCCTTTGAGAAAATAGGTATACTGTTCCAAACATTTAAAGTGTTAGAATGTCAAACCCTGAGTATATGTTTCCACTTTTTTTCCTCTTAAATACCTCTGTCTATGTGGCACATAATCTTCCCAATGTTTTCATGTTATTGTCATGGTTTCAATGGTGAAATCCAGAGAAAGTGATGTCTGTGTAACTATGGATATTAATGTCCACACTTTATGATACAAGACCACAGAATTGAGAAATCATCATACAGAGAAATTTTTTCCTTTTTTGGTTTCATCCTTTTGTGCAACATTTGGTATTGAGCATCGGGGACTGTCAGAGGTCACTGGCACTCACATCCCAAGGCAAAAAATTGAATTTGGAATGCCATCAGTAGCAAAAATGAGAGTGGAGCCATTGAGCTTTTGTCAGCACTCTGGACAGTACTGCCTGAGGAAAATACACCTACCAATTATGTTTCTCTTGACTCAAGGTATTAATGCAGTAAGTTTGGAGTAACAGCAGAGGTAATGCAAAGTTTAAATCCAGTTACAGTTAATTTTACTGAGAGGGTTGGCATATATATTGCAGCAGACTTTTTATTAGTACTTGAACATGAAGTACAACTGACAATTACAAGAATGAAATTTGCAATTTAACTCTGTACTGATTGCTAAATAAGTCTACTATAATTTGTCAAGCATGTTAAAAATAATAATGATCATAATTAATTTAATCTGCACTTGCATATGTATAATTTTCACAATGGTTTTTGCAAAAAAAAAAAAGACTCAACACAAATATCATTATTAGGTGTTTAACAGAGTACATCATGTAAAGTATGTATGGCACCTAACTGAACATGCTTTACTCAGCTCATTCAAATTGATGCATATGAAACTGATTTACAGAAATAAATAATGGCTTTAACATATAACTCCAGTAACATAGCAGGTGAAAGTCAAACACAGAGGCATGACATAATTATATCTCTACTCAAGCTGAACTTGTTATGCCCCAACTAATAATTTAAAATTGTTTTTCTCCCATGGCATTAATAGTTAATAAACAACATTTAGCAGTTTCATCTTCATTTTGGTCATGGGTTCCAATTCCCAGGTGCAGTTTTTCAAAGCTTGTAGTTTATATGTCCCAACAACCCAATATGTCCAAATTTATATCATTTTATCTCTTGCCAACACTGATTATTACCAATATCATAGAATATGTCATGTCATATCAGTGTGTCATAAGACAGGATGTATAATTACTGGTTCTACTTTAGATCAACAAAAGTTCAAAATGTCTAACACTCACATGAGTGGAAATTCAGCAACTTGATGTTTATTTTTTTGGATCATGGTACAGTGAAGATCGGAATATTTGCCCTTTCCTCACTGTAGTGTGATCTCGGAGTTAGAATATACATTTAGCGAGGGTGGGGGCACAGCCCCCCACAATAGCAATTTGGAGTTACTGAATTTCCGCTCATGTGAGCGTTCGATATTTTGAACTTTCGGCTATTTAATATAGACCATCTATTTAATGTAGACCCTAATTACCACCCACCATACCACAGAGCATGACCAGAGGTGGTAATATATCTTTAGAAAGGTAATCCAGTTATCATCAGCAAAACGCATTTGAAGATTTCACAGTAGAACATATGTAAATTTACTGAACACTACACATGGCCAAGTCCCGCTATCATATTTCATACCTGTAGTGTAGTTTGAAGCAATCATAACCAGTGCCTCTGGAAGTCATTTGTGTGCTTTCTA
Source organism: Protopterus annectens (assembly GCF_019279795.1). Taxonomy (NCBI): domain Eukaryota; kingdom Metazoa; phylum Chordata; order Ceratodontiformes; family Protopteridae; genus Protopterus; species Protopterus annectens. Next base: position 181,467,974 of record NC_056750.1, on the reverse strand, counting down.
TCATGCAAATGCATTTAGCAAAGTTGTCCTTCATTGCATATAGGCTGGTACACATGAGATCTGATTCTGAATCGTATACAAATTACTGCCATATTTCTAGGTATGCTACACAAGTCATGGCTGGCAAAGCTGAGGGTGGTGCTCCATTTAGAACCAAATGGTGGTGTAAAGAGAAGTCCAGGATCTTTATGGCACTCATTGGAAAGCGCTATAGACATAGGTTTCTTTGAGACGACTATACAAGGTCTCAGTACAAGGCCGAGGCTTGGAATGTCGTGGCCAAGGCTGCCGGCAATATAACTGGCATTCCATGCACAAGTGAACAATGTTGCCACCTTTATATTGACATGAAGAGGTGCAAGTGGGATCTCTTCAGCTGACAGAAGGCAGAATTTAGAACTGTGAACACCCAAGAGTTGTGCAAGTATAGTGACCCATCACCAGCCAGTGCAATACCATGGATTGGCCAGGCAATGCACTTATTCATTATGCTTCTTACTTTTCTGTTTTGTGTACAGTACAGCTGCTGAAGATATACTTAGAAACAGTGAGGTGCATTAGGAATGATCGGCATACCTCAGAGAGGCACAGAGTTATTATGGCTCAAGTTTGAATGTAAATAAGATCATACTACATCTGAAACTTAGTAAATCTTACCAAATTTCAGGGCATCAGTCTACATAAGCTTGAGAGAGACACAAATGAGTAGACATACCTTACATGTTTGTCAAGCATATATGCCTGCTCCAATAGCCCTTGGTCATTCATTTAGGCAATGTGTAAATCAACTTAGCTGTGCAGGGGTTCAATTCTAAGCAGCAACAATTAGATCTGAGTACAGAACAACATATAAAATGTGGTATTAAATAACATTAAACTTTTCATTTTTGATAATGGATGTCTTTGCTTGGAATGTGTAAATCAGATATGCCATAGTCACCTGTTTGTCTAATGTGCATAACAGCACTGAGACTGATGTATTTTATGACACATTTATGACTTCACATCTTATCTGGATGTTGTAAAGTTTACCATATGTATGTGTCAACTGGTTTATATTTTGAAATATTAAAATGGTATGGAATTTATTGATATTATATATGTTTTCTCTCTCTCCCAACCCTCTCTTTTAATTTTTTTATTCTGTGTGGAAGCATCCCTACTACAGCACAAATTACCATCAGTATGAGGAGATAGACTGACCACTGGAGATTGGACCAGCATACCTCCACACATGGTTGTGGCTGCACCACCATAGGTAGCACAGATGTCCAGCATATGTGGGTCATCCCAACTTGTCAGCATTGCCTTCACAAATCCTGTGTCCCTGCCCACCTGTGTCAGGTAACTCTGCTCCAGGTTCTGGAACATCTGGCGATTCTGTCACCCATCGTGAACTGATAGGGCTGGAGGAGATCATTATGGAAAGGGAACCTGGTACCTGAAGCATCAGAGTAGAGAAAGTCCTGTGTCAAATTGCAAAGTCGATACCCCATCCAGAGTGACTCAGAGATTTGCAACAAGAAACAGCGGCAACAGTTCTGAGGATGAGGAGTGGTCTCATTGTGTTCATGCTGGATGTGAATGCACTTCCAATGTTCTCTACATAACCTCATTCATGGAATCCCTCATCTTTTTGTGTCCATAACCAGCACTGTCTATCCTGTATATTCTTTATGTCTGCACCTGCTACCTAACCTACCCTACCTACCTGACCCTCTTATTCTTAACTAACTTCTCCAACATTACTCTCTCTCTACAAAAAATAAATAAATAAATAAATAAAATGGCACCTGTCCCAAAAAAAAATATACACCCCATGCATAACTCTCCACATTGCCTGTATGTCTGCTTGACATATTTGATCCAATTGGTCATACAACATTATTCAGTTGTCACCCTGCCCTGATGTGGTGAACATCCAAATTCATCAGATTTGGGTAGTAGATAGCTGTGGTGCTCTCCCCTCACCATCCTCAACATTCTTTTCCCTGGGAACTACCTTCTGCTTGCTCCCCATTTTCACCACTGTCCTATCAACCCCTGTTTTCAAACATTTAATCTGGTCAAAAAATAGAACTACACACAATTCACATGGCTACAGATGGCCCATAAAAAAACTTCATTTTTTATCCTTAGGATCTTTTTAGCATGTGGCATTAATCACTAATGGTGACTACTAGTAAATGGCATTTAACATCCTATGGCAAAAACTGAAGTTTTTAATTTTAGCCTCACTAGCACAGTTAGCATAATGGAAATGTGCTAAACCCCTTTGCATTATTCAAATACAGACTGATAGCAGTATTGTGAGACAGTTACTCCTACATATTTATTAGACTTCTGGATACAATGATCACCTTATGGTATATTACAGTTGTCATTACTGTGATGAAGCCTAATGCCTTGATAGGTTCATAGGTAGGTACTAGGCTTTCAGCCCAATGGCCTGTGTAAGCCTAGCCAACAAGGTTCTCTGGCTTACACCACCCAAGAAGGTTATTTTCCTGTGCCTCTATCGAGCAGAGCCACAGAACTGATCCCCGAGGTAAATTTCCTATTTCCCATCCACTCATCAAGATTTTTCTTGAAGAGTGCTAGTGAGGAACTCTGCTTGACATATATAGGTAACTTGTTCCAGAGTATGGTAAGTCTCTGGGACAGTCATCTAGCCCTCCAGCATATTCTGTTTATTGTGGTAAGAAGGTTTAGGTCCATGGAGCATGTAGCTTAGTGGGAATTGTATTTCTTTAGGTGTAGCATGGCCAGCAGCTCTGGGTTTGACATAGCTTTGTATGTCAGGCAGAGATTGCCTAGGAGTAGACGATATGCTAAGGAATAAAGCTGGAGTTTTTTGTGACGGTCAGCATAGGGAATCTGTTTGAGTCCCATAATCCTCTTTGTGAGGTATTTTTGTGGCCTTTCCAGCTGTTGCAAATGTCTTGTGAGGTACATTCCAAAGGGGGTGTTGTACGCAATAATGGATTTAATGAGAGCAGAGTAGATGGAAATAATAACCTCTTTTTTCCTGGATGAGAACCCTTTCATGATGAGGTGCACCACATAGAAGGATTTCCTGACTACTGTGGTGATGTGATTATCAAAGGAGAGACTACTGTCCACCTGAGTCCCAAGGTCTCTTATCACACCTTTGGTGTTAAGTGGACTGCCGCCAATATGGTAGCTCATGGGTACCAAGTTCTTACCAAAGGGGATAACAATGCACTTTTTGGCATTGAGTTTGAGGCTGTGGCTGTGGCTCTGGCACCAGGCATCATTCTCAGTGAGACCCTTCTGTAGTATGTCCACGTCATTTGGGGACTCGACTATGGCACTTAGTTTGCAGTCATCTGTGAACTTCATCAGCCAGAGGCCCTCTGTATTATCCTGTACCTCTGAGAAGTAGAAACCAAACAGAAGAGGAACTAGGACAGAACCCTGTGGTACTTCACTTGTCACAGGTTTAAAGTCAGATGTAGAGTCTGCAACTTTTATAGTGTAAGTTCTGTTGGTGAGCCAATTGGCAACCCATCTTGTGACGTAAGAATTTATAGCCAGTCTAGTGAGTTTATCTATGATTCTAGAATGGGAGATGGTGTCGAAAGCCTTGGCAAGGTCAAGATAGGCTGTATGAACTGTCTTATCCTCATCTACAGCTTTGGTGACTGTTTCAATCAGGTTCAGGAGGTATGATCTGCCCTTCACAAATCCGAACTGGGTGAGGTCCAGAGTCTGGAGCTTACCAATGTCTTTGTTTATGAGTTCCATGATGATACATTCCATGGCTTTGCATACCAGGCTCGTCAGGCTAATAGGGTGACAGTTCCTGGGGTCCATGGTGGCACCCCCTTTGTGAAGTGGTATAACTGTTGCTGTGCATCATTCAGCAGGTACAAAGCCTGACGTGAGGCTGTGGTTGAATGTGGTGCTTAGGTGGGGGGCCAGTTCAATTTGAAGTTAGTATAGAACGCAGCCTGGGATGTTGTCTGGTCTTATGGATACTGTGTTCTTGTCTTTGGAGACCACAGTTTTTACCTGCTCAGTTGTGATTGAAGGGGCACTGTATTTTTCCAGTATGGATATGGGACCTTTGAGGGGTGGGGGGGTAAAGTTGGCACTGAACCTATCAGCCAGGATGCTGGTGATATCAGTTGGTTCCATAATCTTCGTGCCATTGTGCTGCAACTCAGAGCAGATCTGAGTGTTGCCACTGAGATTCTTGACATAGCTGTAGAATGCTTTGTGATTGTCCTTAGAGTCAGTGGCAATCTTGTTTTCATAGCTGGCTTTGGAGGATTTTATAAGGGATCTCAGCCTCTTGCTGAGGCTGACTAGGGAGCTCTTCCACTCATGGGATTTTACTCTCTTTTGCAACAGTTTCTTCCTTCTGTTGTATAGTTTGTTTATAGCAGGAGACCACCAGATTTGCTTCCTTTTTTGGACGATAGCATCTTGGTTCTGCTAGGGATAGCATGATCCATGCACTCATGTAAGTGCATATAGAGTGCATTTATATAAGATTTGGCAGTCATAACTGCATTGTCTATCTGCATGGGTGCCATGAAGTTTGCCACTTCTGTCTTAAGGAGCATGAGGGTGGCTTTGGACAAATTTTTTACAGTGGTTTCCTTAATAGGGGGTGGGGGCGAGATGTAGATATATATGGTGATTAGCTTATGGTCTGATCTGACCAATGAGGAGTTGACTTCAGGTGTGGAACACCGGTCACTCGTGTTGGTAATGACTAGATCTAGGATATTATTTCTCCTGGTGGGGACGTGGATAAGTTGATCCAAGGCATTGGAGTTTATGCATTCTAGAAAGCATTGAGCAAAGGAGTTGGTACATGAGTAGTTTTCCCAGTTAATGGTGGGGTAGTTGAAATTGCCCATTATTAGAGTGTTTGGTTGAACCCTAATATTTTCCAGTATATCAAGAAAAGAGGAGTGGAAATTCTGGGGCATTATGGGGGATCTATAGCAAGCTACAATATGGATTGCGGTTTTGCCCAGTTACTTGCACCTGGATAATTTCAGATGCATTATATTGGGCAACTAGCCTGGAGGTGTGGATATCTTTAATGAATATGGACACACCTCCACCCTTGTTGTTCCATTCCTGGGTAGATGGCCAAAAGGTATGATATGAGTTATATCCTGGTAATGCAGGGGTACTCTCTGGAGCCTTGAACCAGGTTTCAGTCACTGCACAGATATCAATGTTCTCCATTTTAAGGAGTGCCTCAAGTGAGTCTCGGATCATGTGGCCCAGGCAGGTATGATCCTAGCCCTGAGTAGCATCCTGCCTTCGCCCAGAATGATACCACAATATAAGGACAAAATGACTGACTTCAACAATTGGCTAAGCTTCTGGTGTCATTCAAAGGGGATCCAGTATCTGTCTGCCTGGGACGACATGATCGACAGACCACGATGCTTTGCCAGAGATGGTCTGCACCTCTCGCCCCTGGGATTCAGGTTACTGGCTAAGGCTCATGCCACCCCTATAGTGCCTTTTTTAGACAAAGTTCAAAGGACAAAACCACCACCGTAACAGGTACAAGCATGCAAAATCTGAAGGTAATGCTACTCAATGCTAGAAGTCTAAACCTCAAAATGCACTCTCTCGAGGCACTCCTAAAAATGAAGAACATTGATATATGTGCAGTAACTGAGTCCTGGTTCAAGGCTCCAGAGAGCACCCCTGCAATACCAGGCTACAACTCTTACCACACGTTTTGGCCACCAAACCAGGACCGAAACACTAAAGGTGGAAGAGTGTCAATATTCACCAAGGATATTCACACCACCAGGCTCGTTGCCCAACACAATGCATCTGAAATTCTCCAAGCGCAACTAACACTAGGTAAGACTGCAATCCAAATTGTAGCTTGCTACAAATCCCCCACCATACCCCAAGATTCTCACTACACCTTTCTAAACATACTGAAAAATATTAAGATAGAACCAAATACCCTAATATTGGGTGATTTTAACTACCCTGCCATTAACTGGGAAAACTACTCATGTACCAACACCTTTGCCCAACAGTTCTTGGAATTCATAAATTCTAACACCCTGGATCAACTAATCCATAGTCCCATCAGGGGCTCCAATATCCTAGACCTGGTCATTACCAACATGGTAAATCGATGCTCCACACCTATGGTCACAGGAAATCGATGCTCCACACCTATGGTCACCCCCTTGTTAGTCAGGTCTGTCCATAAGCTAATTACCCTTAACATCCACATCCCACCCCCCCACCCCCACCCCCAGTAAGGAAACCTCCATAAAAAACTTCTCCAAAGCCAACTTCATGCTACTCAAGTCAGAAGTGACAAACTTCATGACACTCATGCAGACAGGAACTGAAAGTTCAACTGCTGAATCCTGCACTAAGGCACTGTACAAGCACATCCACTCATGCATGAATCGTGCCATCCCAAATAGAACCAAGATGCTCTCACCCAAAAAAAGGAAGCCAATCTGGTGGTCCCCTGCCATAAACAAACTTTACAACAAAAGGAAGAAACTGTTGCAGAAAAGAGGAAAATCCCAGGATGCAAAAAACTTCCTTACCAGCCTCAGTAAGAAACTGAGACCCCTCATAAAATCCTCCAAAGCTAGTTACGAAAATAAAATTGCCAAAGATTCCAAAGACAACCACAAGGCATTCTATAACTATGTCAAGAATTTAAATGGCAATGCTCAGATCTGCTCTGAGCTAAAGCAGAATGGCATTAAATATACTGATCCCAAGGATATTGCCAATATCCTGGCAGATCGATTCAGTGCCAACTTCACCCCCCTTTCACCCCCTAAATGGCCCATCTCAATACCGGAAGATTGACAAATTCCGGTAATAATGGCCACAAAGGTAAAAAACGCACTCTCCAAAGCTAAGAATACAGCATCCATGGGACCAGATGACATCCCAGGCTGTGTAGTACATGAACTACAATATGAACTGGCACCTCATCTAAATGTCATGTTTAATCATAGCCTCACCTCAGGTTTTGTGCCCACTGTGTGGCGCAGAGCTACAGTTATCCCACTCCACAAGGGATGGATCCACCTTGGATCCCGGAAACTACCATCCCATCTGTCTGACAAGCCTTATCTGCAAGGTCATGGAGCGTATTATCATGGAACTTATAAACAAAGACATTGGCAACCTTCAAACACTGGACCCCACCCAGTTTGGGTTCGTGAAAGGCCGATCTTGTCTCCTGAACCTGATTGACTTCTTCGAATCAGTCTCCAGAGCCATGGACAAGGGTAAGGTGGTCCACACAGCCTATCTAGACCTTGCCAAGGCCTTTGACACCATCCCCCACTATGGAATCATAGATAAACTTACTAAGCTGGGCATTAATCCCTACATCACCCAATAGGTTGCTAACTGGCTTACTGATAGAGCCCACACTGTAAAAGTAGCCGACTCCAAATTCAGCTCCAGACAAGTGACAAGTGGAGTACCTCAGGGTTCAGTCCTGGGACCGCTCTTGTTTGGCATCTACTTCTCTGAAGTACAGGCCAACACTAAGGGACTCTGGCTAATAAAGTTCGCAGATGACTGCAAACTGGGAGCCAATATTGAATCCCCAAATGATGTGGATACTCTACAAGAGGGCCTTACAGAAACAGATGCTTGGTGCCAAAGCCATGGGCTCAAGCTCAATGCCAAGAAATGTATAGTTATCCCCTTTGGGAAAAAACATGTATCCATGAATTACCATATAGGTGGCAGTACACTAAACACCGAAAGTGTAATAAGAGACTTAGGGACACAGGTGGACAGTGGTCTCACCTTCGATAACCACATCGCCACAACAGTCAGGAAATCCTTCTATGTGGCACACCTCATCACTAATGACATTTCATCCAGAAAAAAGGAGGTCACTGTCCCTCTGTACTCATCCCTCATTAGACCCATTATAGAATACAACGCCGATTTGGTATGTACCTTTCAAGACATCTGCAACAACTGGAAAGGTTGCAGAAATACCTCACTAAAAGAATCACAGGCCTAAAGCAGATGCCCTACGCTGACCGTCTTAAAAAACTCCAGCTATAATCTGTCACATATCATCTACTCAGAGGCGATCTCTGCTTAACATACAAGGCCATGTCAAACCCAGAGCTGTTGGACATGCTACACTTAAAGAAATCCCAATCCTTCAGAGCCACACGCTCCAGGGATCTAAACCTTGTCATCACAATAAACAAAACATGCTGGAGGGATATGTTCCTGACCCAGAGACTCCCCAGACTCTGGAATAGATTGCCCATACATGTCAAGCAGAGTGCCTCTTTGGCCCTCTTCAAAAGGAACCTTGACGATTGGATGGGAGAAAGGAAATTCACCCCAGGGATCACGTCAGTCGCCCTTCTTGACAGGGGTCCAGGGAAGTAAATAGTGTGGGAAGAAATAGCCAGGGAATTGTTATGGCTAGGCTTGTATAGGCCCTACGGCTGATAGCCTAGTACCAGCCTATGAACCTATGAGTGCATTTTGAGGTTTCGACTTCTAGCATTAAGTAGCATTACCCTCAGTTGTTGCTTGCCTGTAACTGTTACAGTGGTGGGTTTGTCTTTTGAACCTTGCCTAAAAAAGGCACTATAGGAGTGGCAAGAACTTTAGCCAGTATCTGTAATCCCAGGGCAACAGGTGCAGGCCATGTCTGGAAAAGCATCATGGCCTGTCGACCATGTCATCCCATGCAGATAGATACTGGATCCCCTTAGAATGACACCAGAAGCTTAGCCAATTGTTGAAGTAAATCATTTTGTCCTTGTACTGTGGTATCATTCTTGGTGAAGGTAGGAAGCTACTCAGGGCTAGGGTCATACCTGCCTGGATTACAAGATTGGAGAGCTTCTCCATGTCTCTTTTCATGTAGTCCAGGGAGGTATGTCTCAGGTCATTCTCAACAACATGGACAATGACTGAATCATATGTGTACTTGTTGTGGAGTGACCTGAGTATGTGGGATGTGTGGCAGATCCTGGAACCCGACAGGCAGCTAACAGTAGCCTTCTCCTTGTCTATTCTGGTGAGTGGGACATCAGTGCACCTGACTATAGAGTCACCTATAAATAATGTGTTAAGCGTATTGTTTTGCTTTATGGGCTGTGGTTGACTGGCACACTGGGTATTTGTGTTATGTGCCTTTCAGTTTGTGTTGAGGGGTGGAGGTTGCTTGCTTTTCTGCTTTGGAGGTCTCTGTTGCTTGGGAAGATTCTTACTGGGAGCTTCCCAGAATGTTTTTGTGTATCTATGTGTGGGTTTTCGTGGTGTAGTTATAGTGGGACTATGTGAGTGTGGTGAGGTGCAAGTGTTTACCTTCTCCTCTTGACTGAAAAGTTCAGTCCTGGAATAAGCGAGCTTTGCATCCAGTTTGGCAAGATAAACACAACTCTCACAGGTTGTAGTGTTGGGTGGTAGGAGGAGAGGTTTGTCAGTCTGCATGAAACAACTGTTAGATTGGCCCAAGATGCCCAGATTCATCAGGTAGACAGGAGAGAACACAGGGAGCTGTCCCTCGGACATGCCTGTATAATCACTATTTTTCTCTAGATAAGTGAGGGGAGTAAGTACTAGAGCTGTATTCCTCAAAGTAACTTGAGGAAGATAAGTACAAAAACTGTTTACACCTATGAAATGAGAGTGCTTCAGCAGTTTGTAGCTTAATTAGTGCTTACAACAGATCTGAACCAGTGCTAAGCATGGATTAGCAGATTCAAGTGCTAAAACATAAGAATCTGGCTAGTTCTAACGGAAAAAACTGAAGAGGCGGCTTTATGGCGCCGGGAATAATTTAATCTTAGCTAAGCATCATTGCGCGATGTGCAAAACCACACAAACACGTGGTTTTAAGCAGAAAGATGAAAGGGATAGAAATAGCCCAAAACGGTCAATAAAACTACAGTTTCTAGGTTGAAACCACTCCTCCAGTGACAGATAGGCTGTTCCAAAGCTCACCACTCTCACTGATGAACAGAGAAGCTTTCCTCTATCTTCGAAAGGTCTGGGCAACACAGGAACTTACAAACAGCCCAGAATTCAGCAAACTCTGACAAACAGACTTTACTAAATCTAGAATGGCAGGAAATGAGTAGAGGGATAGGATTTTTTTTGTTCTGTTTTTTTCAAAAAGTTAAGTCAAATAAAGCAAATAAACACTTTAACATGGAAAACAAGCTATCACACTTTGTTCTCCTTTGCTTCAGGTTTTTGTCACTGTCCCATCACTTGTGTGATTTTTGCCGTGGGAGTATGAGTTCCTATGTGCTTTGCTCACATAATGCTCAGATCTGTGGACTGCAGTTTGCAAAGTGTTAAGCATTCAAATCCAAAAGTATACAAAACATTATTTAATGTTTTCATAGTAATATTATGTGTGTAAGTGTTGGTTGCATATGTTATTATCCCAGTAGTATCCTACTTCAGTCTTATTTGTTTTGTACTGTCATACCATTGCTTGCTCTCTATTTTAAAAAAATCATTGATGACAAACATAAGAGCAGCACACCACAAAGATGGCCAGAAATGGTCCATAAACAAAAAATCTTTTTATGTCTCTCCCTCTCCATCTCTTAGGTTCATAGGTTAGTACTAGGCTAACTGCCCTTATGAGCCATTTTAAGCTTAGACAATTATCCCATGTGAGAATCAAACACTGCACCTTGTGTCTTTTTAAAGGAAGCATCTTAACCATTATATGAACCACCCACCCTCTCTCCCCTCTTCTATCCCATCAATCTTTGTCTTCAACATTTGTGCAATGACTGACACTGAGCAGCAACTGCTACTCATGTGAAATGACAGTTCACGTCTTATTGTAAAAAACATTGTGTTTTTGTGTACGGCCTCATTAGTCTACTGCCCCTTACACTATTGTGATTACCCTCAATGTGCTATGGAAAGACATACTGATAACACTGTAAGCAGACAGTTGTTATATGATGTACAGGCTGCAGCGTTGAACGTACACCGTATGGGATGTTTCAGTTTTTATCACTGTTGTGAAGTATGCTGCACACAGACTGCCTTATACTGTCTTCATAGTGCATTCAAATCTGTGTGCTTTAGCACCTAAAATTTGACTTCCTTTATGGTGTGATCAGCTAATGATTACATTTATAGACTGTTGATGCAGATTGTCAGGTGTATGACTCCAGCATCAGTCTACAATTATGAACATTATCAATTCACATGAAATTCTGACCTCTGAAATGATTGAAACATATTTTATTTCACCAGCAGTACCCTACCTGTTCCCTTATATGATTAATAATAATCCCAAACCTGCTTATACCTTACTAGCAATAAGTGCAAGATGTCCAGTTAAATCAAGAATTTATAGAGTAACGATCTTAAATCTATGAACAGTCACCAGATATAAGAACACACAGACTAAGTAAGATTCTGTAATATCAGTGTGATGACAACTTTACTGTCATTATTATGACAAATATGTAATAGATCACTGTTAATTCCTACTGTAAGTCAAAACTTCAACAAATATTTATGTATATGCTAATAATTTGCAATCAGTTGCCCAAATTCACTCATAAGCAGTGTGCTCTAGGAAGAGGTTTTGACAAAAATTAAGTTATGCCATTTGCTTGTATTACTTTTGCATGTTGTAATGGACTGTTTTACTCAACATATAATGATTTCAATGTGATACACTCTAAACAATACATACTGTAAATTATTATGTTTTCACTCCAACACATTACCCTTGCAAATGATGTACAATAGCATAGGACCTTTGTACACATACTCGATGAGTGGTATTAAGTATTGCACTTTCACATGTTTGACATGTATGTTCATAGGTTCATAGGTATATACTAGGCTAATGATCATTAGGGCCTTTATAAGTCTAGCCATGCAATCCAACACAGTTGCATCTCTATGTATCATGGGTATTTATTAGGAGTGGGTTTGTTAGTAAGTTTATGAATAGGATGTTATGTGGTAGGGGTTATGTTAGTCTGGGCATTACTGCTTGCCTCTGTCTATCAGAGACATGGGGTCCAAACCCAGAGTGAATTTCCCATTTCCTATCCACTGGTCAAGGTTGCACTTAAATAGGGTTAGAGATGGATTCTGCTGCATATGGGTGGGGAACCTGCTCAACAGCACGTGAATCCTCTGAAACACATATCTGTCTCAACAACATGTTTTATTTTTGTCACAAGCAAACTTTAAATCATTGGATCCAGTGATCTTGATGCTGTTCATTTTACAGATGTGCAAAAGTTCCATCAGAGATGGATCTGAGGATGCCTTTTATGACAGGTATAGATTACCTTTCAGTAACCCATAGGAGAAAGTACACAGATAGGGCTTTAAGGCAGTCCATATAGGACAATGTGTTTATACCGTGGATTCTCCTGGCAAAGAACCTTTGTGGGCATTCCATCTTTTCCATATGTTTGGTCAGGTACATGCTGAAGGGGGCATTATACTCAATAATGGGTCTGATAAGGGCCAAATAAAGTGGAACTATGACTTCCTTGGACATGGGTGCCATGTCCTTACTTATAAGTTAGACAACATAGAATGATTTTCTTGCTACCTTGGTTTCATGTTGGTGAAAGGCCAGATTAGTGTTTACATATGTTCCCAGATCCCTGACTACCAGGCCAGCTCTTAAGGATGTCTTATCAATGGAGTAATTAGCTTGGGTGGCAGTTTTCCCAAAAGATACTATAATGTGTTTCTTGGCACTGAGTTTCAGTCTGTGACTTTGGCACCAGTCATTTGTCTGTATTAAACTCTCTTGTAAGATGTTTGTGTCATGGGAGGAATCTATGACAGCTACCAGTTTGCAGTCATCTGAAGGACAACTTGATCAGTTGAAGGCCTTGACATTAGCCTTTACCTCTGATAAGTAGATGCTAAAGAGGAGCAATCCCAGTATGGAATCCTCTGGTACCCTGCTGGTGTCTGGTCTCTTAGTAAAGGTGGTATCACCAATCCAGACTTCCTGGGTCCTGTCTGCGAGCCAGTTGGCAATCCATTGAATATGTACGGGTTAATGAACAGTTCAGTGAGTTTGTCAACTATAACCGAGTGGATTAATGTATTGAACAGCTTAGCCAAGTCCAGGTGGGTAGTATGCACCATTTCCCTCTCTTCCATTGTTTTAGTTAACTTCCGAAAGAAATCTACAAGGTTTAGTAGGCATAACCATCCTACAACAAAGCCAAACTGAGTTGGGTCCAGTGTCTGAAGATTGCCTATGCATTTGTTGATCATTTCCAGTAATATTCATTCCACAGCTTTTCATGTTAGACTAGTCAGTCTAATAGGTTTGTAGTTTCCATGGTGAGTTGATAATCCTCTTTTGTGGAGTGGCGTAACCACTGGAGTCCTCCATTCTAATGGTGCAAAACCTGTTTTAAGGCTATAGTTGAAAAGTGACTCAAGTGGTCCTGATAGATCATGTTTCATGCTAATTAGGAGGTATCATGGGATATTGCTAGGGCCATTAAGGCTGTGTTTTTGGCCTTAATGAGTGCCACCAGGACCTGCTCTTTGTTAATACTGGGGGTGGTTATGCTACTATGTATTTTATGGGAAGATCTGGTGGAAACGTGGTGGGGTTGAGCTGAATTTGTCAGCCAGTAAATTCGCTATGTACTCTGCTCAGTGAAAGTGGTACCACTGACTACCAGTTCAGCACACTGTTTTTTTCTGCCTTTGAGGTTTCATAGATAGCCTTGAGGTTGCCTTTTGCCTGTGAGGATATACTGACCTCATAATTGGCTTTGTTGGACTTAATTTGTCCTCTTAGTTTCCTACTTAGTTTAATTAGAGACCTCATATCAATGTGGGATTTGTTCTTCCTAATTTTAGCCATGACTTTTTTCCTTTTGTTACATACCCTATTAAGGTTAGGATTCCACCAGTGTAGTTTGTGTTTAGAGTTTATTTTGGGCTTATTTCTAGTCGGTACAGCAGCCTCTATACAGCCATTTACATTTTGCACAGGGTCTCTGTGAACAACTCCATACAAGTTGCTGTTAACTCAAGGTTAGGAAGGGCACTGAATTTTGGCAAACTATTGCTTAATATGGTGTGTTTTGCTTTGGAATTGCTCCTAACTGTTACAGTGTTTACTGGGGTTACCGAGTTGATTTTTATTTCAAAAGAGAGAGCTTTGTGGTCCGACCTCACCAGTGAGGATATAACAATGGGGGTGGGGGGGTGCAGCACTCTTCCATATTTGTGAGTACTAGGTCCAGTATGTTTAAACCTCTGGTGGGTGTACTCCCTATCAGGTCAAGGGCATTTCTGTTAATAAAGTTCAGGAATCATTGTGCCTGTGGGTATGAGGCAGTGTAGGTTTCTCAGTCTATACGGGGGTAGTTAAAGTCTCCCATGTTTAAGGGTATTTAGTTTAATATTGAATGTCTCCAGTCTCCCATGATTAAGGGTATTTGGTTTAATATTGAATGTCTCCAGTAGGTCAAGTGTGAGCTAATGGATGCTAGAGACATATAGGGTGACCTATAGCTTGCTAGGATATGGTATGGGACTTTGTCTATGGTAGTATGCAAGTGGATACATTCCAGAGCATTGTCCTGTTTAACCAACATAGAGATATGCTTGTTGCTAATATAAATTGAGAATCCTCCACCTTTTGTCCCTTGTCTGTGCAGCTGATGGTCTAAATATCAGGAAGGCATGGAAGACGTGCACTGCCATAGTACTTTCTGTGGATTTAAACCATGTTTCTGTTATGGCACAGATGTCTACATTCTCCAGAGTATGGAAAACCTTGTAGGGTATGGAGTTCCAGTAACACCTTTAGGTTTCATTGGGTTTCATTTGCTATGTTGGTAGGTTTGTCAATTTATCATTACCTTAAAAAGACTCTAATGGGTATGTGCAGTTGATACAATATTCTGTAGCTTGTGTAATTAGGTAAGTAGGTGTTTAAAACCTAGAGTGACTGAGTAATATGAATATGTGTGACTGCAGTGCTAGGGATGAATGACATCCACCACAGCTGTAATGTTCATAGATAGGTACTAGGCTATCGGTCCTGGGCCCTATATAAGCCTAGCCAAAAGGTTCCCTGGCTTTTGCCACCTATGAAAATTATTTTCCTGTGCCCCTGTCAAGCAGTGCCGCAGAAGTGATCCCCAGGGTGAAGTTTTTATTTCCCATCCAGTCGTCAAAATTTTTCTTAAAGAGGGCCAATGAAGAGTTTTGCTTGACATAAATGGGTAGTTTGTTCCAGAGTATGGGAAGTCTCTGGGACAGAAATCTATCCCTCCAACATGTTCTGTTTACTGTGATGACAAGGTTTAGGTCCCTGGAGTGTGTGGTTCAGAGAGATTGGGATTTTTTTATGTGTAGCATGTCCGACAGCTCTGGGTTTGACATAGCTTTGTATGTTAGGGAGAGATCGCCTCTGAGTAGGTGATATGCAATGGTGTAGAGCTGGAGGTTTTTGAGACCGTCTGCGTATGGTATTTGTTTGAGGCTGGTAATCCTCTTAGTGAGGTATTTCTGTGGCCTTTCCAATTGTTGTAGGTGTCTTGTGAGATACATGCCAAACGGGGCATTGTACTCTATAATGGGTTTGATGAGGGATGAGTAGAGAGGAACAATGACCTCCTTTTTTCTAGAGGAGAACCCTTTTGTGCTGAGTTGTGCCACATAGAAGGATTTCATGACTACTGTGGAGATGTGGTTATCAAAGGAGAGACTACTGTCCACCTGTGTCCCGAGGTCTCTTATCACACTTTCAGTGTTTAGTGAGCTACCGCCTATGTGGTAGTTCATTGGTACTGAGTTTTTCCCAAAGGGAATGACAATGCACTTCTTGGCATTGAGCTTGAGGCCATGACTTTGACACCAAGCATCTGTCTCTGTGAGGCCCTTTTGTAGAATATCTATATCATTAGGTGGTTCTGGCCACCCATCTTGTGACATAGGATTTATGCCCAGTTTAGTGAGTTTACCTATAATTCCAGTATGGGGGATGGTATCGAAAGCCTTAGCGAGGTCAAGATAGGCTGTGTGCACTACCTTGCCCTCGTCTATAGCTCTAATGACTGCTTCAAAAAAGTCAATCAGGTTTAGTAGACATGATCTACCTTTTACATACCCAAACTGAATGGGGTGCGGGGTTTGGAGGTTACCTACATCTTTGTTTATAAGCTCCAAGATTATACATTCCATGGCCTTGCAGACCAGGCTTGTCAGGATAATGGGGCAGTAGCTTCCGGGGTCCGTGGTGGCACCCCCTTTGTGGAGTGGGATAACTGTCACTATGCGCCATTCAGTAGGCACATAGCCTGAGGTGAGGCTATGACTGAACTTGGTACTTAGGTGGGGTGCCAGTTTATTCTATACTTTGTGCATTATGCAGCCTGGAATGTTGTCTGGTCCCATGGATGCTGTGTTCTTGGCTTTGGAGAGTGCGGTCTTTACTTGTTCATCCGTGATTACAAGGTCTTTCAAGTCTTCCAGTATTAAGCTGGCCCCTTTGAGGGTGAGAGGGGGGTAAAGTTAGCACTGAACCTATCTGCCAGGATGTTGGCAATATCAGTTGGTTCTGTATATTTACTGCCATTGTGCTGTAGCTCAGAGCAGATTTGAGTGTTGCCATTGAGATTCTTGACATAGCTGCAGAATGCTCTGTAGTTGTCTTTGGAATCAGTGGTGATTTTATTTTCATAACTGGCTTTGGAGGATTTTATAAGGGATCTCAGCTTCTTGCTGAGGCTGACCAGGTAGTTCCTCCACTCCTGGGATTTTACTCTTTTTTGCAACAGCTTCTTCCTTCTGTTGTAGAGTTTGTTTATGGCAGGGGACCACCAGATTGGCTTCATTTTTTTGGAAGACAGCGTCTTGGTTCTGTTGGGGATGGCACGATCCATGCACTCGTGTATGTGCTTATACAGTGCATTTGTGTAAAATTCAATAGTCGTACCTCTATTTTTCCATCTGCATGGGTGTCATGAAGTTTGCCACTTCTGTCTTAAGAAGCATGAAGATGGCTTTGGAGTAGTTTTTGATGGTGGTTTCCTTCATGGGGGGTGGGTGTGGGATATGGATGTCTAGGGTGATTAGCTTGTGGTCGGATCTGACCAGCGAGGAGTTGACCTCTGGTGTGTAACAACAGTTACCAATATTGGTAATGACCAGGTCCATGATATTGCTGCCCCTGGTGGGTGTGTGGACAAGCTGATCCAAGGCACTGGAATTTATGAATTCCAGAAAACGTTGGGCGAATGAGTTGGTACAGGAGTAGTTTTCAAGTTGATGGTGGGGTAGTTGAAATCACCCATAATTAAGGTATTGGGTTGTACCTTAATATTTTCAAGTATCTTAAGAAATGAAGAGTGGGAATCCTGGGGCATGGTGGGGGATCTGTAACAAGCTACAACCTGGATTGCAGTCTTGCCCAGTGTTAGTTGCACTTGGATAATTTTGGATGCATTATGTTGAGCAACAAGCCTGGAGGTGTAATGAATATGGACATGCCTCCACCTTTAGTGTTTCAGTCCAGGTTAGGTGGCCGAAAGGTGTGGTATGAATTATAGCCTGGTAATGCAGGGGTGCTCTCTGGAGCCTTGAACCAGGTCTCTGTCACTGCACAGATGTCGATGTTCTCCATTTTAAGGAGTGTCTCAAGTGAGTGCATTTTGAGGTTTAGACTTCTAACACTGAGTAGCATTACTCTCAGAGTTTGCATGCTTGTACCTGTTACGGTGGTGAATTTAGCCTTTGAACCTTGCCTAAAAAAGGCACTATAGGGTTGGCAAGAGCCTTAGCCAGAATACGGAGTCCCGGGGTGACAGGTGCAGGCCATCTCTGGCAAAGCATCGTGGTCTGTTGACCATGTCATCCCAGGCAGACAGATACTGGATCCCCTTAGAATGACACCAGAAGCTTGGCCAATTGTTGAAGTCAATCATTTGTCCTTGTACTGTGGTATCATTCTGGGTGATGGCAAGATGCTACTCAGGGCTAGAGTCATACCTGCCTGGGCTACAAGAGCTCCTCCATGTCTCTTTTCATATAGTCCAGGGAAGTATGTCTCAGGTCATTCACACCAACATGGACAATGACAGAGACATATTTGTACTTGTTGTGGAGTGACCTGAGTGCATGCATTATGTTGTGGATCCTGGCACCCGACAGGCAGCTGACAGTAACTTTCTCCTTGTTTAGCCTGGTGAGTGGGACATCATTGTGCCTGACTATAGAGTCACCTATGACTAGTGTGTTGGGTACGTTGTTTGCCTTATGGGCTGATGTTGAGTGGCACACGGATTGTGTGAGCTATGTGTCATTTGGGTAGTGTTGCGGGGTGGTGGTTGTTTGTGTTTCAGCTTGGGAGTTCTCTGTTGCTTGGGCAGATTTTTATTGAGAGCCTCCGTGAATATGGGTGTGTGTTTTGTGTTTCTATGCATGGGCTTTGGTAGTGTGGGTTTTGAAGGACTATGTGTTGAATGTGGTGTGGTGCAGGTGTTAACCTTCTCCTCTTGACTGTCTAGTCCAGTCTTGGCTGGAGAGAGCTTGGCTTCCAGTTTGGCATCTCTCACAGGTTGTAGTGTTGGGTGGTAGGAGGAGAAGGTTGTTGGTGTACATGAGTCAATTGCTACATTGCCCCAAGATGCCCAAATTCATCAGGTGAACAGGAGTAAACAACAGGAGCTTACCCATGGACATGCCTGGATAGGCGCTTATTAATTTCAGTACTAAGAACTGTTTTCCTCTTGACAAGTGAGGAAAAGTCAAGTACTGTAGTAATTTGTAGTTTATTTAGTGCTTACAATGAGTTCTGAGCAAGTGCTGAGCACAAGGAAATAGTTTTGAGCGCTACAACTAAAAAAACAGGCTAGTTCTAGCTAAAACTAGCTAGTTTTAGCACCAATCCCAAGAACAGAAGCAGGCCACAGCCTGTTTGGTGATGCACAATCTTGTCCCAGATGATGCAGGGGTCTGCAGGCTTGTAGGCTTTTTCTGGTAGATGCCTCAAATAGCAATCAGACCAATCAGGTATGTTAAGCACAGACACTCACTCTCCAACTAGTAAGAGTCAGGAATCAATGCACTCTGCTCCCACTCTTACCAGGATCAGAATATAAGCACATATTGTAAGCTGTCACCTATAAAGCAGTTATTAAGCTTCCTGGTGATCAGCAGTTTCCAAGAAATAATGTAACTGCACTCCTTCTCTCACCAGGAGAAAACAGAAGAACTAATCCCAAGATGACTACTGAGAGGCAGAATGTGTGCTCTACAATAACTGGTGGTCTTGCAGTAGATGCTTAAAGGTAAGATGAAAAAAATGGTTTATCCTAAACACTGCAGTGTGCACTAGAGGAGTTAGATGTGAAAGTAGGTAACTAAGTTTTACCTGTCTAAAAGTTAAGTTTTAGTGGAGAGTCACTATTTTTAAAACAGCAAGATAGATTGGAAGGGGGTGGTCACTTTTGTATTCTGGTAATATGGAATACAGTAGGATGGCCAATAAATTTAAATAGTTGAAGGGGAGTGATTTCACAAAATGATAATTTTGTGTTACTCACACCAGCCAGTAAAAGCAGAGAGGAAATGAGATATATGGTCAAATTAATATAAATAATGTGTACAATTAGAGTGGGAAAGGGCTCCTCTATTACTTTTACCCCAAATAACTGATTTGTACCACAATGATGATGTCATGCTTTAAAATATGTTCTGTTTCACAATTGTGGTAAGACTTCACCTGTGGCACATGTGCTTAATGCACAGTTCTGTAGATTGTGGACTTGCATAGGCAGCTGTTTATCTCAAGCAAAAGACAACGTAATGTGCATGTAGTGACATTACATGGTGACGCATACAACAGAGCATCGATTTCTATCCCTTTTAGTTCTAAAAAAGGTGTTTCAACACATTAAGGATTTCATGCCAGACAAAGAGGTGTTCTGTGATGCTTGCCTTGAGAGTTCTCCTGCGGTGCATGCAGTCATTACTGACTTCTATAGCATGTGTACCCAGAGATACAGTGGTTCAAGTCTGGGAATATGTATGTGCAAAACAATATAGACAGATAAAAGTAGCTTACCTAACAGAGAGCGATATGGCTGATCACACTTGTGTGAACAGTAACATCGCTACATCCTTTTGATCCCTCAGAATAATCTGTGTTGGAGAAATGACCATCAAAAGCCTTTCTTAGGTCACACATTTAAATGTGCTCTTTGTGACACGTGTCCATTACAATCTCCTGTGGCAGACACAATATATACACAGCTCTGAAGAATGTGCAGCATGACAGAATCTAGTAAGCTATGTCTGTCAGATATCTTAGACAGAAATAGCTTATTCAAAGTCTGGCGTTATAGCACTGTAAGAGGGCAACATTTTAGGTGTCAGACTCCATGTTAGGGGAGCCATAACTATTCTAATAGGATACCGATGTAATCCGTTCTAAAGGGTTCTTCATGACACATCATATATGCTTCTTTCTGTGATGACAATAGTTAATGCAATTCACTCTGAGGTCTGACCTCAGGCATGTGTTTGAGTCTGGCAAGATGTAACTGCTGAGTATGTCAGAGAATGCTCACAGGCATTTAGTTTCCCAAAAGTACTGATCTATATTGCATGACTTAGTGCAGACATTTATGTATACCTTTTATTATTTGTTCACAATACAGAGCTTTAAAGGAAACAATGGCTTATCATTTCTTGATTTCTGCCATGCTGCAAAACTGTCACAAAGTGTGAGTAAACCGTTATGTTACTTTCTTGTTGCTTTGTTGTTGGTAGTTGATGCTATTATAGTCATTTCTATACTTCCTTATAAGCATGCCCATTATAATAATGTAGTAGTTGCACCCAGTTTACTACAAAGCACATTAAGCAATCAGTGTTAGCATATAGTTGTTGTCATTTGTTCTTTGTCAAACAGGAATAGAATTAAACTCTGGAAGAATGGTTTTGCCAATCCATAACATCTAATTTCATAACACTGAGACCCGAACATCTAAAACCCAAAACATCTAAAACCCATAACATTGAATTTCATAACATTTAACACTACAAATCACAAGAAACATCCCCTCCACATATAACGACACCAAACTACCAAACACACTTTTTACTAAGTTTCTGCAGGGGGGCAAGCCCCCCTGCACCCCTCCACACCCCATAAATTAAATATACCAACTCCAAGATTGCACTACAGTGGGAAAAGTTAATTTCATAACCCCACTGTATCAAGCCCCCCTGCAGAAACATAGTAAAAAGTGGGTTTGGTAGTTTGGTGTCGTTATATGTGGAGGGGGTGTTATTTTCATGTGGTTTGTAGTGTTAGATGTTATGAAATTCGATGTTTTGGGTTTCAGATGTTCTGGTCCTAATGTTATGAAATTAGATGTTATAGGTTTTAGATGTTTTGAAGAGGACCTGCATGGACAGATGAACAATATTATGAGTATATAATGTTTAAAGTCACAGTTCTGTATAACTGTCATATGCTTCTGGATTGCAGTTCATACGAACAGTCACACTTTTGACCATTCACAACATGCAGGTTGTTGCCACAAATGCTTTTTTTTGGAACTAATACTATTATTGCAATGATTTTGCAGGTGCCCATGAGTCTTCTCATTATATCCCCATTGTTACAGGTGTGTGCATTGCCATTACAACTTCATCATTGTTTCTTTATACACACATGGCAATGAAAAGGTTACAGTTCTTTAACCTATGTGTTCTAACATCAGTCATGTATGTGTAAGTTATTTCCTTTGATTATTCCCGTAGTATACATACAGTGGCAGAGTAGGTCTGTACATCTGCACTGTGGGTATAGGTAGTCACCCTCAATTCCTCAATGTACTCCTGTGAGTACAACTTTTTCGAGCAAGCCTCAGAAAATGTATAGTGGAAACAGTACATATCTTTTACAGCTGTCTGAACTGTTGTATGATGTACATTACTACATACAGCAATCTGAATAATGAGCTGATATACATTACATGCAGTATGTGCAATATTCCCCTAATGTGACTACTTTCCTTGCCAGTTGTTATATGTATCACATGTACCCCTTTGTTACACTGTAGCTATGTCCTTCTCACATCCTTTTCTCGACATTTCCTTTTCCTTATGTGGTTGTGTCCCAAGTGGAGAGGATTTCTTTTATAGTTACTAATAATGTTTAACTAGTGGTATTTGTACATTCATTTACTTAAATATAACTACGCAACACTCCTTAAGGTCCCCCTGCTCTTAATTATGTACTTCAAGTTACTCTTGCCTTGTATAGTGCGCCCTGCTTTCTTAATGGTGTTGTGTTTATTTGCAACTTGTTGTTTATATTGTGCGTTTGAGCCTCGATGCACCTCAACAGAGCCACTACCAGGTGTTTTGGGCACAAAGAAGTGTTGCTTTGCATGTAAGGTTGCTGAGCATCTTACATATTTGAGGAGCACAGTTAACAGGAATGAAACATGAAAGCTTATGCAATGTGTACACACATGATGAATTCCTGGGAAAGTCATTTTTAATTAATTTATGCATTTATTTTGGGGGGCAATAATTGTATAAATATAATTGCAAATATAATAATGGCCACCTCTACATTTTACAGCAGATTCTAGTGAAGCATGTTAGTTTGATTCTAGTGATGCATAAAATGCTTCCTCGCAGTCTAGTCTTTACTTCAGCTAGTAATCTCTCACATACCTTCAATCCCAAAAATATCCACTTCAGTAAATAATAATCTCTGTGCCTAGCCAGGAAAGGAGTGGACTTGTGGCTCTCCTACATATCTCTGTGACCCAGTACACAATTAAATCTCCCCATCATAGATAGATAGATAGACAGATAGATAGAAAGATAGATAGATCCATCATATAGGTAAACAAACGCAGAAGTAATAATTTGTTTTCTTTTACATGACAGAAGGGAGAGTGATGTAGATGCTAATTATAAAAATATAAATAATAGATCTGCTGTTGCTAAATCAGCCCAGATTCTATCTACACTGAAGTTATATAAAGCTGTAGCTGCTGTTAGGTTCACATATCTGCAGAACAATGGCATAGTTTGCTTGTAATCTTAACAAGCAATTTCAGCTGCATGTCTAATCTGTACAGACATTTGACCTTATGTTCCAAGACTGAATTTAAATTGTTTGGATCCTTATATTTCAAATGAATTACCTGGTGTCTAAGATTAAGTTAACCTTTTTATGTCCTTTAAGCTATCTTATTAAGCTTGGCCTTTAAAGTGCTATTTACTGAATAAAACTAATATTAGTTTTGAAAAGCAGTTAGCTGTTGTCTTTCATATTGCAGTGATCTCTTCCCTTTTGGTAAATTAGAAGATTGTTTACTTGATGTTAGCATGCGTAATATATGAGATGTCAGCTGTATTATTCCTTCCTGCACTTTCAGCAGTGTGAATGTCTGCTCCAGCCCAATGTGAATTCTAAACACAACATCATGTGAGCTCTGATTGTGACACACTGAACTCTTGACTATAGGTCACTGAATTCTGATTATGAGGCACTGAATTCACTTTGGCACAAACTCTGACTATGGGATGATGAACTGTCATTGTAATACACTGAACCCTGACTATGGGACACTGAACTGTGATTGTGGCACACTGACCTCTGTGGGACACTGAACTCATTGTTTCACACTGACGTCTGACTATGGGACACAGAAGTGTCATTTTTATACCATGAATCCTGACTATGGGACACTGAAATCTGACTGTGGCACACTGAACTTTGACTATGGAATACTGAACTCTGTAATACACTGAACTGTGACTATTGGACACTGAACTCTGATTGCGGCACACTGAAGGACACTGAACTCTAAAATACATCGAAATCTGACTTTAGGACACTGAACCCTGACTATGGGGTGCCGAACTCTGATTGCGGCACACTGAACTCTGACTATGGGGCACGAAATCTAATTGTGGCATACTGAACTCTGACTATGGGCCACTGAACTCTGATTGTGATACACTGAACTCTGGCTACTTTGATTGTGGCACACTGAACTTGACTATGAGATGCAGAACTCTGATTGTTGTATATTGGCAGCTTACTATTGGAGACTAAATTCTGGTTGTGGAACAGTGAACTCTAACTACTGGGCACTAAACTTTGTGGCAAACTCTGAACTTGGATTGCAGTACACAGAACTCTGGCTGTGGTACATTGAAAATTCTCATTGTGGCAAACTGTGAACTCTGTGGCATACCTTGAACTCCAACTGTGGCACACTGTGAACTCTGTGGTGCATTCTGACTTTGATTCTTAAGACTTTCCGAACTCTGACTGCAGCATGCTCTGAATGCTGACTGCCATCCACTCTGAACTCTGTGGCACACTCTAAACTCTGACTGCAGCATACTCTAAAGTCTGACTATGGTACATTATGAACTCAGAGCTTGCACTCTGTGAACTCTGACTGTGTCACATCAAGAGTTTGAACAGCAGTACCTTTCAAATCTCCCTGTTTTGGGGGAACATCCCTATTTTCAGGCCTGATTTGCTCATGTGCATGATATACCAATATTTTGGAGGTATGTCTCCATTTTCAGGCTTGATTCACCCCTTAACACATTTTTGTGAATCTCCCTCATCACACATAATTTCTGAATCTATTAAAGTACCAGAACACTACAATATATGACCAATATACTGGTGGCACCAATAATTTAAAAAGACAAAATCTTACACCTCCCATTTAAGAAGGAAAAATAAACAACTTTGTGTGGTAGAATTTTGCAATACACTTCATTAAAGTCTCCAGATTTTACAATGTCTTTTTGATAGTGTGCATATATTTTCCCATCCTTTTTACTCTTTTTTTAAATATATTTCTGAGTAGCATCCCACATTCCTACTGGGAATGGGAAGAGTTATATGCTATATGATATTCAATTTTTATGCTACTCAGATGCAAGATTTTCGGCTGGATGTTCCTGCTTTTCAAGGGTCTTTTTACCTAGTTTCAATGCCTGCAGTCTGAGAGACCTGCAGTTTACTATGAACTTTGACTATGGTATATTCTGAATTCTGACTGTGCCACACAATGAACTTTGACTATAGAACTCTGAACTCTGATTATGCCATATGTTAAATTCTGAGGAGCACTCTGAACTCTGCAACATTATCTAAACTTGGACTCGATACACTGTGAACTTTTGACTGTGGTACTGTGTGAACTCTGACTGTGGCACATTCTGAACTCTTATTTGTGCAAACTGAGAACATACCTTTTGCACACTCTGAACTCTGACTATGGCACACTGAATTATGTTTGTAACACACTGCCGCACACTGTACTCTGAATAAAATATGCTCTAAACTTTGAAGCATGTTTTGAGCTCAGATTTTAGCTTACTTAGAAATCTACAGCAGGCTGTGAACTCGGATTGTGGTATATTGTGGACACTGCCTGTGGCACACTATCAGTCCTGGCTCTGGTACTCTTTGAACTCTGACAGTGACATGCTGTAGACTCTGACTGTGATACACTGCAAACTCTAATTGTATTATGCTCTGACCTCTACCTGTAGCATGCTCTGAACTCTTGGCTGTAACATGGCCTCAACTCTGTAACACATTATGAACTCTTTACACAGTACATTGAACTTCTGCTATGACACACTATGAACTTAGAGTGTGGCACACTTTTGACTCTGAATGTGGCACAACTTAAACACTGACTGTAGTACATTTAATTCTTATTGGGGCATTCTGTGAATTCTGACTGTGACACACTGTTAGCTGTAACTGTGATATGACTGATATTTGGGATGAATTTTTCTGACTGAACACACTGAATTCTGAATGTGACACAGTGATAGTTCTAACAATGATATGACTAATATTTGGGATGAACTATGCAGTAGTTGCCTGGTTGCATATAAGTACTGATATCACCATCAGGAACATCAATGCCAATAAAGCAGAATTACGACAAACACAAAGTAAGGTAAGTAACACAAAAATTGATAGCCTGACAAAATCTCTCCTTGGACTCTGTGCAGGGGATTCATAAATGGACCACAACATGTATGCATAGCGGTACATTTTTGGTATTCAGCAACCACCCTAACATAGTATTGCATGATGCTTTAGCATGAAGACATGCAGCACCACACAGGTTTGGCCCCGTGGTTATGCTGAATGCTAAGGTGGCAGTCCAGGGAAGAAGCATTTGCTAATTAGCCATGTGCTCTCTCTCTCTCTCCCTCCCCAAAAATGCCTCCAAGAAGGTATCTACACTTCAAGTAGTTCAAGAAAACACCCAGTAATGTAGATCTGCCCCCACCACTTTATAGTATTGAATACAGACAATAGGCCATGTTCAAATATCTACCACAATCATGTTTCAAGGATTAGAGGGTGGGGGAGTCAGTAGGCACCAGGAATAACATATCTATGGAGTTCCTTCATACCATGGACATCAGTACTGGGATTGGAGGTGTTGAGAAACACAAGCCACCAGGGAAACATGTAACTGGACTGCCTTGCTAGCACAGGCATCACTACAGGGATTAGGGGTGTGTGTTGGGGGGGGACTAGCTACAAGGGATACATATAACTAAAGTGTCTTCATGGCAGGGACATCATTACTGGGATCAGGGGTGTTGGGAAACACTAGCCACCAGGGATACATGTAACTGAAGTTCCTTCACAGCACAGGCATCACAACAGGGATTAGGTGTGTGTGTGTGTGTGTGTGTGTGTGTGTGTGTGTGTGTGTGTGTGTGTGTTTGAGGTGTGGGGACTAGATACAAGGGATACGTATAACTAAAGTGCCTTCATGGCAAAGACATCACTACCGAGATTGGGGGTGTTGGAAAAAAATAGCCACCAGGGATACATGTAACTAAAGTGCCTTCACAGCACAGACATCACTATAAAAATTGTGGGGGGGGGGGGGGTTACTAGCCTCCAACGATACATTCAACTAATGTGCCTTCAAAGCACAGACATCGTTACAAGGATTGGAGGTGGGGGGGGGGGCACTAGCCACCAGGGATACATGCAACCGAAGTGCTTTCATGAAACAAACATCAGTATGTGGATTGGGCATTGGGAAAACAATAGTCACTGGGGGTACATGTAAATAAAGTTCTTTTATGGCACAGACATCACTATAGGGATTGGGGGTGAGGGAAAACACTAGCTATTAGGGATACAGGTAACTAAAGTGCCTTTGTGGCATGGATATTACTACAGGGACTGGGGGTAGTTGAAAACACTAGCCACCAGGGATACATGTAACTAAAGTGTTTTCACAGCAGAGACATCACTACAGGGACTGGAGGTGGGGAGGACACTCTTCACTAGGGATACATGTAACTAAAGTGCTTTCATAACACAGACATTAGTACGGGGATTGGGGTAAGTAAAACACTGTTCACTAGGGATGCATGTAACTAAAGTGCTTTCACGATACAGACATCACCATGGCAACTGGGATTGAGGGAAAACACTAGCTACTAGGGATATATGTAAACAAAGTGCCTTTAAGACATGGATATTACTGCAGGGATCTGGAGTAGGTGAAAACACTAGCCATCAGGGATACATATAACTAGAGCATCTTCATAGCATGGATATCACTATGGGGAAGGGGGCTGGGGTAAAACACAAGACACCACAGATTCTACAAATGTGCCAAAACAGTAGATCTCATGAGACTCTTCATGACATGGTCTAGGGACTCCATGTCCCCAGAAAAGCATTAACAGTGTTAGGTGATATCCTCTCAAATGTCATGCAAACACACTAGTTAGCCCCATATCTGTATGGGTAGCTAAAGACTGTACCTGTATGATAGCCCTGCACATTGGTTGATTGAGCTTTAGCACCATCCACATATCAGGGGCTATCTGTGATATATAACAATACTGAGGAACCCTGCTAGGTTGACTTACGTGGGGTATACCCAGGGCCATCTTAAGGCATGGGTACATTGGGCAGTTGCCCATGGGGCACCACAAGCAACAGGGCCCCATGCTAATCTATGTATATTGTGACTTGCTGTCAATGTTGTATCTTTTGGCTTTTCCCGGTTAGGGGTCGCCACAGTGGAACTCCGGTCCGCTAATGATTGGCAGTAGATTTTTACATACCAAGTTGCCAGCTCTGACGCACAACCTTCAACGAAAGTACGCCCATTCATGCATGTCTCAACACAGAAGATGCTTTAGCTGAGAATTGAACAGGACAACGTCATACTGTGAGGCGAGAATGCTACCGCAGCAGCACCACCACAGTATAACAAATAAATACTATGTCATACTAAATTATAAATATTTGAAGAATTATGAAAATTATAAATATTAGAAAGCGTTGTACAGTAGAGCGTTGATCATCCAAAATGTCAATTATCTCAATGCAGCCTTCCTAAAACATTAGTTATCCGAATGCAGCCTTCCTAAAAGCTGCATCTGTACTACTGCCTTGCTGCTTTCACTTCATCTGGATTTAATTTGGAATTTAATGTTCCATTCATTGCTCTTCCATAGTTCCACTTCAACAAGTAAGTGTCATATGAATTGCGTGTTTGTTTGTGTATAAAATGCCCCATTTAGGGATAACTGGTGGTTAATGTTACTTTGCTCAGGTTCAAACCCTGTACCTTAGGTACAACAGCCTGAATTCTCAACCCTACCACTGTTTGTGTTTCAAAGACTTAAGTGCATAGCTATCAGCTGTCCAGATTTTCACAGAATGTCTGGAATTTTTGTCTCATACTTTTGGTCTGTTCCTCTTAAGATGTGTGGTTTTCTGGCAAATCAGTGAGACTGATTCACTAAATATTGTAATGACAGCCATTTAAGTTTCAGTCTTCCTATCTTTCAGGAAATTCACTGTAGCAGAAAACCTTTTTATTCTAGCAACTTTCTAAGATTATACAAGCAATATCTAAAATGTGTCCCTGGTTTTGGGCCAATGCCCCCCCCCCCCCCCCCATAAATTTTGGCTTTTTCAAGATTTCTTGTTCTACAAAGTTGAGAGATATGGTTGAGTGTCAAGTGCATTTTACAAGAAAGTGATTGTCAAGTGCATTCTACAAGGAACTGAGAGCTTCTGGGGAAGAAAAATTTAGTGCTGCTTATGCCAAGTCTGTTTACAATTTGCAACTGTTGTTTAGAAAATCATATCACTATTGTGCTAAAGGGCTTAAAAGCATTGTTAGTAGCACAACAGGTAGTATACTCAGTTTTGATGCAGAAGACTGTGGGTTCAACTCCTACAGTATGTCGATAGATTGCTGATACTGTTTTTTATCTGGTTTAATTACATGTTTGATTATCCAAACAGTTTGATTATCCAAACTATCCTAGGTCTCAATTATTTCAGATAATCGACTCTCTACAGTACATGAACCATGAACTGTAACACCGTTCCTGCTCCTTTAAAATCACACACACACACATATATATATATATTTAAATATTGACTATAATTTTTTAACCAAGTGTGGCAACTTTTGTGGTCATATATTGTGGATTAGTCCTATATGTAGGTAGTTGTAGCAGTGGACCACTACTGTACATATGTTTTGAAGGCGTTTACTTTCCTCAGTGACCTAAATTTTCTACAGCTGAAACTGTACTAAACCGTGTTTTAATTTCTTTTTATTGTTTTTCGAATATCGGTGAATAACTATTTGAGCAGAAATTAAATGTAGTATTTTGAGTGGAGTGCAGAAGAGTAAAAGAGCTGCAGAGGAGAAGGAAAAAATGTACAAACTTCCAAAATTAACATCCTGTTTGAACCCGAGTATAACATCACCAGTTACTACAGCTGGTCCTTCAAATATGCATCCTCATCTACATCCACTTCTGCATTTAATCATCCGGTTCCAGCAGACATACCAATGGCATAATTGCCTGTTCCTACTGCTGGGAATATTTTACAAGAGGAAATGTCTAAATCTGTAACAGTAAAGGAGTTTGTGAGCCAAGACACAGATTCCGGGCTATGGAACATTAATGATACTAACACAGTGAATTACTGGACTCATAGTGGGCCGTCATCATGTCAGAATCATGATAGTTACTTTTCAAACTCACACGGAGTGTATAAAGGACCTGGAAAAGAGAATACTCAAACAAGGTATTTATCAAAAAATGTGTTTAAATGTCAACTGTGGAATGATGAGTGTGTAAAACATGAATGGCTACTCTATTTACCTTCCCAAGGTCATGTGTACTGCTTTGTATGTCATCTGTTGTCCAAGACAGAGTCTCCTTTTGCTACATCAGGATTCAATGACTGGAAACACAACAATGTTATTGTAGAACTTGAAAAGGAAGAAGAGCATCGTAAGGGCATGATTGCATATTTGATCTGACATGAAACTGGAAGTGTAGATTCCTTGTTACTTGAACATCATCGCTCAGATCAGGAGTATTGGCATAAGGTGTTGACATGTGTGGTTTCTATAATTTGCTTTCCTGCCTCTAGAGGTTTGCCATTTCATGGAGAAAATCAAATTACTGGGGCAGCAAAAAATGGAAACTATTTAGGTATTCTAGAGCTGTTCAGTGAATATGACCCTTTTTTGGAAGAACAACTCAAACTGTATGGAAATCATGGGAAAGGGAACCTATCATATTTATTGGCAGACATTCATGAGGAATTTATTGAATGTCCCTCTCACCAGGTTGAATAAGGAGAAAATTACAGTCAGCTGCCTGTCGGGTGCCAGGATCCGCCACATAACGCATGCACTCAAGTCACTCCACAACAAGTACAAATATGACTCTGTCATTGTCCATGTTGGAGTGAATGACTTGAGATGTACCTCCCTGGACTACATGAAAAGAGACATGTAAGAGCTCTCGGATCATGTGGCCCAGGCAGGTATGACCCTAGCCCTGAGTAGCATCCTGCCTTCGCCCAGAATTATACCACAATATAAGGATAAAATGATTGACTTCAACAATTGGCTAAGCTTATGGTGTCATTCAAAGGGGATCCAGTATCTGTCTGCCTGGGATGACATGACTGACAGACCACGATGCTTTGCCAGAGATGGTCTGCACCTGTCGCCCCTGGGATTCAGGTTACTGGCTAAGGCTCTTGCCACCCCTATAGTGCCTTTTTTAGGTAAACATCAAAGGACAAAACCACCACCGTAACAGGTACAAGCATGCAAAATCTGAAGGTAATGCTACTCAATGCTAGAAGTCTAAACCTCAAAATGCACTCTCTCGAGGCACTCCTAAAAATGGAGAACATCGATATCTGTGCAGTAACTGAGACCTGGTTCAAGGCTCCAGAGAGCACCCCTGCAATACCAGGCTACAACTCTTACCACACTTTTCGGCCACCAAACCAGGACCGAAACATTAAAGGTGGAGGAGTGTCAATATTCACCAAGGATATTCACACCACCAGGCTAGTTGGCCAACACAATGTGTCTGAAATTCTCCAAGTGCAACTAACACTAGGTAAGACTGCAATCCAAATTGCAGCTTGTTACAGATCCCCCACTATACCCCAAGATTCTCACTACACCTTTCTAAACATACTGGAAAATATTAAGATAGAACCAAACACCCTAATCCTGGGTGAGTTTAACTACCCTGCCATTAACTGGAAAAACTACTCATGTCCCAACACCTTTGTGCAACGGTTCTTGGAATTCATAAATTCCAATGCCTTGGATCAACTAATCCATAGTCCCACCAGGGGCTCCAATATCCTAGACCTGGTCATTACCAACATGGGAAATCAATGCTCCATACCTATGGTCACCCCCTCGTTAGTCAGGTCTGACCATAAGCTAATCACCCTTAACATCCACATCCCACCCCCACTCCCCCGTAAAGAAACCACCATAAAAAACTTCTCCAAAGCCAACTTCATGCTACTCAAGTCAGAAGTGACAAACTTCATAACACCCATGCAGATGGGAACTGAAAGTTCAACTGCTGAATCCTACACTAAGGCACTGTACGAGCACATCCACTCATGCATGAATTGTGCTATCCCAAATAGAACCAAAATGCTCTCATCCAAAAAAAGGAAGCCAATCTGGTGGTCCCCTGCCATAAACAAACTTTACAACAAAAGGAAGAAACTTTTGCAGAAAAGAGGAAAATCCCAGGATGCAAAAAACTCCCTTACTGGCCTCAGTAAGAAACTGAGATGCCTCATAAAATCCTCCAAAGCTAGTTACGAAAATAAAATTGCCAAAGATTCCAAAGACAACCACAAAGCATTCTATAACTATGTCAAGAATCTAAATGGCAATGCTCAGATCTGCGCTGAGCTAAAACAGAATGGCATTAAATATACTGATCCAAAGGATATTGCCAATATCCTGGCAGATCAATTCAGTGCCAACTTCACCCCTCTCACCCCCTAAATGGCCCATCTCAATACCGGAAGATTGCCAAATTCCAGTAATAACGGCCACACAGGTACAAAATGCACTCTCTAAAGCCAAGAATACAGCATCCATGGGACCAGATGACATCCCGGGCTGTGTACTACATGAACTACAATATGAACTGGCACCTCACCTAAGTGTCATGTTTAATCATAGCCTCACCTCAGGTTTTGTGCCCACTGAGTGGCGCAGAGCTACAGTTATCCCAATCCACAAGGGGGGATCCACCTTGGATCCCGGAAACTACCGTCCCATCAGTCTGACAAGCCTTATCTGCAAGGCCATGGAGCGTATTATCATGGAACTTATAAACAAAGACATTGGCAACCTTCAAACACTGGACCCCACCCAGTTTGGGATTGTGAAGGGCCGATCTTGTCTCCTGAACCTGATTGACTTCTTTGAATCAGTCTCCAGAGCCATGGACAAGGATAAGGTGGTCCACACAGCCTATCTAGACCTTGCCAAGGCCTTTGACACAATCCCCCACTCTGGAATCATAGATAAACTTACTAAGTTGGGCATTAATCCCTATGTCACCCAATGGGTTGCTAAATGGCTTACTGATAGAACCCACACTGTAAAAGTAGCCGACTCCAAATCCAGCTCCAGACAAGTGACAAGTGGAGTACCTCAGGGTTCAGTCCTGGGGCCGCTCTTGTTTGGCATCTACTTCTCTGAAGTACAGGTCAACACTAAGGGACTCTGGCTAACAAAGTTTGCAGATGACTGCAAACTGGGAGCCATTATTGAATCCCCAAATGATGTGGATACTCTACAAAAGGGTCTTACTGAAACAGATGCTTGGTGCCAGAGCCATGGGCTCAAGCTCAATGCCAAGAAATGTATTGTTATCCCCTTTGGGAAAAAACATGTATCCATGAATTACCATATAGGTGGCAGTACACTAAACACAGAAAGTGTGATAAGAGACTTAGGGACACAGGTGGACAGTGGTCTCACCTTCGATAACCACATTGCCACAACAGTCAGGAAATCCTTCTATGTGGCACACCTCATCACGAAGGGCTTTTCATCCAGAAAAAGGAGGTCATTGTCCCACTGTACTCATCCCTCATTAGACCCATTATAGAATACAACGCCCCATTTGGTATGTACCTCTCAAGACATCTGCAACAACTGGAAAGGCCTCAGAAATACCTCATTAAAAGAATCACAGGCCTAAAGCAGATGCCATATGCTGACCGCCTTAAAAAACTCCAGCTATACTCTGTCGCATATCGTCTACTCAGAGGCGATCTCTGCTTAACAAACAAGGCCATGTCAAACCCAGAGCTGTTGGACATGCTACACTTAAAGAAATCCCAATCCCTCAGAGCTACACGCTCCAGGGATCTAAACCTTGTCATCACAATAAACAAAACATGCTGGAGGGATTGGTTCCTGACCCAGAGACTCCCCAGACTCTGGAATAGATTGCCCATACATGTCAAGCAGATTGCCTCTTTGGACCTCTTCAAGAGGAACCTTGACGATTGGATGGGAGAAAGGAAATTCACCCCAGGGATCACGTCAGTCGCCCTGCTAGACAGGGGTCCAGGAAAGTAAATAATGTGGGAAGAAATAGCCAGGGAATTGTTATGGCTAGGCTTGTATAGGCCCTAGGGCTGATAGCCTAGTACCAACCTATGAACCTATAATGGGGCATCATGTCTTTTGTTTTATTCTTGAAGAAATAAAAGAGTCAAAGTATTACTCACACACTGATCAACTGACATTTACTGTCTGGTACATTCAAGGATGTGTGCCTGTGGAACATTTCATTAAGTTCATCCTCATCTTTTCTCATGGAGTAAAGAATCTAGCAGACAAAGTTGTAGATTTCCTTAATGAAAACAGAATTCTACTATCAAACTGCCATGGTCAGTTGTATGCTAATGCCTCAAATATGTCTGCATGCTATACTGGATAGCAAGCATGGATTCATCAACTGAATGAGTTTGCCTTCTATGTCCCCTGTGCTGGACACAGCCTGAACTTGGTGGGAGTAAAAGCAGCAGAGTGTTGTCTACAGACTGTAAAATTATTTGACTTTGTTCAATGTCTGTATTCCTGTTCCTCTGCTTCTACACATTGATGGAATGCTCTGGAATCATATTTAGGAAAAGATGTTGTGGTCAAGGGTGTGTCTGACATGAGGTGGTCATCACATTGGTATGCTGTTCATGCTATGTATGGTGGTTTTGAGAAAATTAAACATGTACTAGATTCTGTATCAGCTGACACTGAACAAGAAGTGAACACAAGGTTAGATGCAGAAGGATTGAGTGAGAAAATGGAGAACCTGATAATGATCTTTCTGAGCTGAGTGGAGGACAGCTACTGTCATCCCTTTGCACAAAGGTGGAGCATCCACCAATCCAGGAAATTATAAACCCATCAGCCTAACTAGCCTGATCTGCAAGGCCATGGAGTGGATTATCATTGACCTCATTAACAAGAGCATTGGCAACCTCCAGACACTTGATCCCACACAATTTGGTTTTGTCAAGGGGAGGTCATAACTGTTAAATTTGGTTGACTTCTTTGAGACAGTCACCAAGGCCATAGACAAGGGGAGGACAGTGCACACCACCTACCTTGACCTGGCCAAAGCCTTCGATACTATTTCCCACTCAGGTATAATACATAAACTAGGCATCAATCCATATGTTACCAGATGGGTAGCAAACTGGCTCACTGACAGAACCCACCTAGTCAAAATAGGGGAAGCCACTTCAAGTAGTAGACCTGTAACAAGCAGTGTATCCTAGGGATTGGTCTTGGGGCCTCTGCTGTTTGGGATATACTTCTCAGAGGTGCAGGACAAATGTAGTGGGCTATGGCTGACCAAGTTTGCAGATGACTGAAAGCTGGGTGCTGTCATCGATCCCCCCAAGTGATGTGGACATCCTCCAAGAAAGTCTCACCCAAACAAATGACTGGTGCCAGAAACTGAATGCCAAAAAATGCATCATCATCATCATCATCCCTTTTGGGGAGAATGACATCCCCACAAATTATCACATTGATAATAAGGCACTAAGCACACAAACAGTCGTGAGGGACTTGGGAACCCAGGTTGATAGCAAACTGACTTTTAACCACCACATTGCCTCCATTGTACGGAAAGCTTTCTACATGGCCCACCTCATTAGTAAGGGTATCTCATCCAGGGACAAGGTGGTCATAACATCCCCTGTATTCTTCCCTTATAAGACTGATTATTGAATACAATGCCCTTGGCATGTACCTCACAAAGCACATGCAGCAGCTGGACAGATCACAGAGATTCCTCACCCAGAAAATCCAGGGCCTCAAATACCTATCCTGCACAGATAGGATAAAAGCCCTGTCCCTCTACTCAGTCTTCTACAGACTCCTCAGAGGTGACCTCTGTCTGGCACACAAAGTAATCTCAGACCCCGCCCTGATGGGACTGCTGCATATCCGCAAGTCAAGCTCCACTCGAGTAAACTACATGTGATACCTCAACCTGGTCTGTGACGTCAACAGGACTTGTTGGCAGGACAGATTTGTGTCCCAGAGACTCCCCCTTTTGTGGAATAGACTACCTCTCCACATAAAGTAGAGTACCTCATTAAACCTTTTTTAAACACAACCTGGATAACTGGATGGGGAACAGAAAATACACCCCTGGGATTCCACCTATGTCCCTATTGTACAGTGGCATAGAGTACTGACTTGTTGGAACATGGGCTAAATTCTTGACTAGGCTTGTAAGGGCCTCAGGGTCAATAGCCTAGTAACTTCCTATGATCCTATGATTCTGACAAGTCTTTGGAATGGCATTATTGAAAGAGTGAACAAACCAAGTAATGTACTGCAGTCAGAGGATGTGAGCACCCTTTTTGCCATGAATCTTTTTGAGTTTCTGAAAACCTATCTTCAGGAAATTAGAGACAAATTTAGTGAGTATGAATTAAAAGCCAGGAGTAGGTGTTAAGATTCAGATTTTAGCTATGTGAAAAAAAACGGAACGGAAGCGAAGTGTGCGTCTTACTAGATATGATGGATCAGAAGAAGAGGTACTTCTCACTAAAAGTGAAAAGTTCAAGGTAGAAAAATCCCTTTCTGTTCTGGACTGTCTTATCTTTGAGTTGACAAAATGTGCAGAAGGTTATTCATTGACTGGGAATCTGTTTTCCTTCTTCAGAGAACTGAAAACAATTGGTTCTAATGAGCTAAATGAAAAGTGTGAAAATCTGGCTAATGTGTATCACAAAGACCTTGATTATGCTGACCTTTTAAATGAATATGTTCATCTCAAGCACTGCATTGTTGTTGGTGAAAATTATGAGACTCTCCCTGCATTGTACAGAAAAATAATTTCAGACAACTTGAAATCTGTGTTTCCCAATGCTGAAATTGCAATCAGAGTATTCAAATGCATGATAGTATCCAACTGTGCAGGAAAATGTTCATTTTCAAGACTGAAACTTATAAAAATCAGCTTTGCAGCACAATGGGGCAGCAGCGTTTGAACTGGCTTTCATGTATGTGTATGGAAAATGACATCCTCAAGACCATAGACTTCAAGCCAATTATAAACCAATTCTATGCAAAGAAATTTTGCAGATGTTTATGTTGAACACTTGATTAATAATAAATATTTCATAATTTCATACTGTGCCATCTGCGTCTGTATGGTTTACTAGTTGTAATATCATTAATTTGTTGAAGTTTTTGTGTTTTTCAAGACTCGCGTTATATTGTTCAAATGCTTATGCTGACTAATCTTTGCTGTAATTTTTTAATGTTTAAACACTGATTTTATTGGAAGTATCAATAAATATATGTTTAATTTTATTAGCCATTTTATTTTTTAATCCTGTGAGTGATTGTGTAGGTAGGGGCCCCAGAGTACAGCTTTGCCCAAAATAATACTGTTAAGATGGTCCTGGGTGTACCCACATCACATGCATTGAGCTCCTCAGCTGCTGCAGCCAAAGGGCAAGCAGAACTGATGCTCTCAGTCGTGTATCTGTCTTTTTATACAATGGTCCCCAACCAATGGGCCACAGACTGGTACTGGAATGTGGATCATTTGGTACTGGGCTGCACAGAAAGAATAAAAAACTTTTTATGTTGGGTGCCTGACTGTTCAGAAAAAAGTGTATGTGTGTATGTATGTTTATGAGTGTGTTTATGTTTCTGTCTGCTTGTGTGAGTAAGCGTGTGCATGAAAGCAGAATGTATGTATATGTGAAAGCAGAAGAGACTGTGTATGTGTGTATGAAGTGAGCTCGATCGAGACATTATTTTATACTCACTAAGCAGTAATTTTGCTGTTTAGCAAGTGTAAAATAAAAATAAATGAAACCGAAAAAGTGTGTGTGTATGTTTCTGTCTGCATGCACGACTGAATGCATACACAAAAGCAGAAGAGACTGTGTGTGTGTGTGTGTGTGTGTGTGTGTGTGTGTGTGTGTGTGTGTGTGTGTGTGTGAGAGAGAGAGAGAGAGAGAGATAGAGTGAAGAGTGAGAGCGAGCCCTGGCAGCAGCAGCATCAGTTAAGAGGTTTGCATACCTTTCAACTATACCTCTCAACGTTTCTGCACAAGAAATCTGGATAGAGTCACAAATAATGAGGGACAAACAACCAAAAATGAGGACATATTTTAAATATTGCTCTTATAAACTTAGAAAGTTGCTAAAATAACAGGTTTTCCATTAGCATGTGTTATCTAAATGATATGAAGTCTGAAACTCAAATGCCCGCAATTATATAAAGACTTCAAGCCCCAGTCATTTGCCAGAAAGCTACACATTTTATGAAGATGGGACCAAACATACTAGCCAAAAATTTGGACATTCTGTAAAAATCTGGACAGTTCAAAGGTATGCTCTTTTGACTCTTAGCTCAAGATGTCTAGATAAACCTAAAATAAATGGGACAAAGGCTCACAATATGAACATATTTTCCTTGATTTTTAGGATTTGTGTTAGCATACATTTTGTGAAACAGGGGTATGTGTGGAAAAGTGAGTGAGAGTGACAGTATTGAGGTTTGCATAACTATGGACCTTTCAGCTGAAGAACCCTTGATAAACTCTAAAAATAAAGAGGGAAAAATGCTAAAATTTAAGAAAAGATTTTAATTACTTCTCTTATAAAATTACAAACTTGCTTAAATAAAAGGATTTGTGCTAGTGTGAATTTTCTGAAACTCAAATGTTAGTATAAATTTTCTGAAGAAAATCTTATTTCGGCTTTTTCCTGGTTAGGGATCACCACAGCTGATCACCTGTCCATTCAGGATTGGCAGTGGAGTTTTACAGTGTCGAGTTGCCAGACCAGCGCCCAACCTTCCACAGAAGGCACACACATGCACTCACGCCTAGGGCTGATTTAGAGTGTCCTATCCACCTACAGCATATCTTTGGGGTGTGGGAGGAAACCGGAGCACCTGGAGGAAACCCACACAACCACAGGGAGGACATGCAGACTCCACACAGAAGGCACCCCATCTGAGAATCGAACCGGAGAACCTTTTACTTTGAGTTAGCAATGCTAATCGCTGCACCACTGTGGCCACCCTAAATTTTTTGAAGAAAATAATAGCCTGAAACTCAAATGTATGCCATTATACAGTAACTTCAGTCTCCCATGACTGGCAACAAACCGGGTAACAAACCAAACATTTTAGGAGTAAGAGACCAAAAAATAAAGTAAACGCCTGGATATTTTTAAGCATTATATTTGGAATGTAAAATGCTTCCTCCAACACCATTAACATATACTACAGCAAGTTTGAAACATTACGTGAAAGAACTATTTTACAGCAAAAATATATAAAAAAGTAATATAAAAGTAAGTACAACACAACAGTTTTACAAAGAGCTCATTCTCTAATTGCAATAATGCCCTCCAAGGTATGTGTTAATGTGTAATTAATGCCCTTCAAGGGGTGTACACATTTAACACACATCCTGCCGGGCATCATTTCTTGTTTATTATGCTCAAGAAATGGCTCGTCCCTAGAAAATTGGTTTACATGAAACTGGTCCATGGTTCAAAAAAAGGTTGGAAATCACTGTTTATATATATATTGGTAGAATTTATTGGTAGAACATAAAAAAATACATGTAACTTTGCCAATGAAAATAAGTAATGAACACAAGTGGGTCTACTTTAAGCTCTCGAAAGCTGTAAAACCAGGATCCGAATCGCACGACATGGAAAGAGTGAACCGCGAATACGTCGAACAAACAAAACCATGAAAGGGGAAATATCAAAATCACATAGTTGGCCCATCTGTGGTATAGCTCCATAAGGTAAGTTTGCGATAGTTACGAACCTTAGGGTTAGGGAGGGGTTAAGGTAAGTGCATAGGTAGGTAGTGTATTTAAGGTTTTGTGAAGGTAATGTATGTAAGGTTTAGTGTAGGGTTTTATTGAGTGTATGTGTGTGGAATATTTAGTTTGTTTGGGTATAGCTCCAAAGGGGAAGTGTGCGGTAGTTATGGACCTGAGGGTTAGGGAGGGATTAAGGATAGTGCATAGACAGTTGTGTATGTGGGGTTAGTGTAGGGTTAGCAGTAGGATTTTGGTGCATTAATTTAGGGATAGAAGTAGGGATTTGGTTAGTGTATGTATGTGTTTTTTTATTGTGTTTGGGTAGGTAGTGTGTTGCGGGTGGTGGGTTGGCCGACTATGATGGTTCGAGGTTTACATTTTCATGCTTTAGTACGTTTGATGTATCCGCGGTTCACTCTTTACATGTCGCGCAATTTGGATTTGGGTTTTTCATGTTTTGAGGGTATAAAGTAGACCCAACACAACTAACACAAAAACACACTTGCAGTTAAACAGAAAGTTCAGTTTCTGTGCTGCATTTGTGAATGTAACCTTAAACAGTGTACAGAGTTGCAAACTGCTCATACAGTTCATTATTTTCTCCTAACTGTATTCTCATGAATAGAACCATACATAAACAAACAGTCATTTACTTCAGTAAGGAATCTCCCTGTACTCCAAGCTGCCAACATAAACTCAGTGCTACAATCTGTAATTCTCCAAAGCAAAAAGGTTTAAAACATCTGTCACCCCAAGTCTTTTGTGCAGCAGCAGATGATTACTTCTTATTTGGCCCCTAATTCAGTGCCATGGCACCAAAAGATCCCTGCCTCTGATGAGGATTGCCCTGGAGAAGTTACCACCCCTTCCAGTGTGAACCCATCAGGTTCAAGCAAGCTAGAAGATCTCTAGGCCCTTAATAGTGTCGGCATGGTTAACCATAAAATTCCTTGTGGTATTGACACATCAGTAATATTGGTACACATGAGAAGCGGACATACCAGGTGGTGAAGTATAATGGGTGATGCTGTACCCATAAATGGAATGACCGTACAGCTAGAGGCCACCTGTGCAGTATGACTTTTCCTTTTTTTGTTGATGAAGTCCATAGAGAGGGGCATAATCTGTAACTAACATGAACTTCCTGCCTAACCAGAAATAATACGGAGAGCTTAAGGCCCATTTAATGGCCACAAACTCTCTTTTGATTGTGAAATTCTTAGCTTCAGTCTTATTGAGTTTTTTGTTAAAGTAATATACCAGATGTTCCTCTTTGCCTATGTTCTGTACTAGCACAGCCTCCAAAGTCAACCTCTGAGGCATCTGTATGGAAATCGAGGGGCCAAAAGAAGTCAGGGAATACCAGGACATGGTCTGCATACAGTCATTGCATAAGCTTTTGGAAAACCAAACCTCCCCCTACTCCAGCAAAACTCCCTTGGTGAAGTTGATGAGAGGGGGCATGCTATCAAGGCAAACTGTGATATAAACTTTTGGTAGTAAGCTGCCAGTCCTAAGAAACTCTTTACTAACCCCTACATTTGGAGAAAGGGATAGTTCCTAACAGCTTCATCTTTTTCCTTTTGAAGTTTTATTAACCCTTTCCTATTGCATATCCAAGGTTTGCTCTCTTTGCATTGCTGAACAACTTACTGCCTGTACCTCGCCTGAATAGGAATCTCAGTCTTCTGAATGGATGACATCATCCAGATAGGCTGTAGCATACTCTTGATGAGGTTTTAGCATTATATTCATTAGCCTTTTGAACTGGCTAGAAAACCATGGAGTCCAAACAGTTAAACCATACATAATCAGTACATCAGCTGGGGAGAAAGCTGCTTTTCCTCTATCCTGGTCTATTAAAGGGATTTGCCAATAACTCTTTGTGAGGTTGAAGGTGGTGAAGACCTCTGTCACCTGTCTCTCCACCATCTAATTCACCCCAGGTACAGGATAGATACCAAATTTAGAGATATGAATTTGTTGCCATGCCATCTGGTTTTGGAATCAAGGTCTTTCCTTCATATTTTATGTTTTGTCACCAAGTTTGCTTTTGCTCTTCTGGTACACTTTAGCAGTGACATAGCTTGAGTGGGGCTAAGGGGCTAGTTGCTCTGGGCACAAAGTGTTAGGAGGCATGATCAGCAGATGCTGATCAGTCATTGGGGCATTACAGGCACTCAGAATTAAATGCCAGTGTTAGATTTGTAGTCAGGGCTGAAAAGCTTTAGTGCTTCATATGTGCTATAAACTGTAGTAAACCTCTTGATATGTAGCAAGTACTTTGCTACTGTTTAAAAGGAGAAAACTTTTTTTGGTCCTAAAGTAACTTATTTTCTCTCTGTCTCTCTCTCTTTTTTTTTTTACATTTTTTTTGCTCTTCAAGGCAGACTTACAGAATGGTACAGGGTGCCAGAATTGCCAGTGTTAACTCTGTCCTGCAGGACCTTAGTTTGACCATCTCCCCAAGACTGCTTCTGATGCTTAATAAGAATTGTTTTCCATAGTAGTTCTGAGAATTATTCTCATGGAGCAAATCCTATAACTTCAGCCTTTAAAGTCCAAAGACAATTTCATCAAATACCACTGGAGGGACTGAGTTCACATTTTCTTTTGTCATGGTCTCCATTTTGGGGTATTTTGTTCAAAACATTTACTAGTACTTTTCTCCAGGGTTTTGGAACATTCACGTGATATATTTGCTGAACTCATCTCTTTCCTAGCTAACTTGATATTTAATGTCACTTACTTGTTCAATAACCTTATAAGGTCCTTGCTACTTAGCAAAGAACTATTTTTTCAAAAAAGAGACCAAAACTAAAATGTGATCCCCTACTTGAAATGCCCTACTTAGGGCAATTCTGTTATATACTCCTTGTTGGCTCCATTGAGCCCTTTTAAAATGTTTTCATACAAGTGTCATTTTGGATGTCAGTCCCTTGTGAAAATCCATAAAAGCCATCCTCGCCTCCTTGCATATTCCCTTCATTATGTCTAAAGGTATCCTGCCATATAATAACTCAAAAGGACTAAACCACGTGGAAGCTTGAAGTACCTCTGAAATGAAGAACATTAAGTATGATAATAGATGGTCTCTGAATTTTCCGTTTTTCTCTATTAATTTCTTTAACATGGACTTCAATATCCATTTAAACTACTGCACTAACCCATACATTTGGGGACGATACACTGATGCCCGTGGCTGTGTAACCTGAAAACTTAGGCATAGGTTTTTCATACCTTATAACATTAAGAGTGTTCCCTTTTCTGTCAAGATTTCTGTTGGTATCCCTACCCCAGAAAAGAGTAAAACTAATTCCCTAGCAGTTTTCCTGGATTTAGTTTTTGTATATGGTATCACCTCAGAGATCTGTGTGGTATAGTTCAGCAACACTAACATATATACTGGTGTCCACTGATGGACTACAAATGGTACTACTACAGCCATTATAATTCTCTCAAATGTAATTTCAGTTATGGCCACAGTAATTAAAGGAATTCAAAATCTTGGGTAAAGACCCATCCCCTGACAGTCAAAGCAGCTAGCATCAAAGTTTTCAAGTTCTGTTATTACACTTAACCAGTAGAATTTATCCAGGATTCTTGCTTTAGCTTTGTCCATCCTCCGATTGCTTCACAAAGCATGGCTGTCTGCTAATTTCATGCTATTTGTCTAAGAAGGTCAGATACCAGTGGCTGCAGCATAGCCCCTTCTGTTACCATACCTACCCTATGCAGGAGCTCATTCACTAGTTCATAATAAGGGTAAGCTGGTAGAGGTACTTTGGAAACATCTTCTCTAGGTTTTCATCCTTCCACTGGGCTCTTTTAAAGCTTAGTTGGCCCACCTGAAGAACAGACATATGGTAGACCCTATAACACAAAACTCTTGTAGATAGAGGATCTTACCTCCTCTTTAGACATAGCAGGTACAGGGAATTCAAAATGGTAACTCACTACTACTTTCAGAAGTGTTTTTTAACTTCC